>NW_006263711.1:63481-81249 GCF_000469605.1 Apis dorsata | reverse complement strand
AAAAAAAAAAAAAAAAAAAGAAAGAAAAAAGAAGAAGAAATGGAGGTAGAAATGGAATATAAGATAGTTGTTCGAGATAACAAAAGCAACGATGAAAATTGGGTCAAACGAAGTAAAAAAACGCGTCTGTTCATCCGGCATAAACGGTTCTTTTATTTTTCGTTTAATTGAAACAATAATGAAAAGAATTTTCGCTATTCATAGCGTATTTCTCGTCAACGTAGTAGTAGCGAAAGGCCACGTTCAACGAGCTCACTGACTCGAAACAGGTTACAATTCATTTAATAAATTTTCCTAAGATCTATTATTATTTTCAATAGATTTCTTAATGCATCGCTTGTTTATTATATCCTTTTTTGAAATTATAAAACACTTCTAGAATATTTAATAATATATTTCAAAAAATTTTTACTAACACATGTTCAATTCAATTACCACGTTTTCAAATATCTAATAGACTAAAAGTTTATGTATTCAAATTATATTAATCTTTTCACGATTTTCTTCGAGTTAATAACCATATATACATAAAGATTTACTAGACCTTGCATTAACTAACCATTCACATCTTTCTCTACGATAAATTTATTTCAAAATACCGTAAAGATTATTTCTTCGAGGCCAGAATTTGAAAAATTTCAGACGCACGTGCGATGCGAGGTACCATTAATCAACGATAATTCGTCTAATCTTTCTCCCTTTCTCTTGGAAGCGGGAGAACTCGAGGGATTCCTCCACAGTGTTACACCGTGTTAATAAACTATAATTCAAACGCAACAACATATTTCACGAAATTCGTAAAGCATCTCGCGGGAAAGCTTACGAGCGATCATCGATTTTTACGCCTTCTCACCGCGTTTCACGCTTCGTCGATGCCACGACTAGTCGTTGAATAACGATGAAAGTGCTGTCATTACAACTCGACGCTTCCGGGTGTAAACTTTGTCCGAAAGGAATATTACGTTCTCTCGACACTTTGCAGCGTCAAAGAAAAGCGTAATTCCAACTATGGTTTTTCTACTTCCATATGAATATTAATTACGATACGGAACGCTCTTACTCGTGAAAAATGGAATTTGGAAAAATTTTCCATCGAAATTTTATTTTACTTTAGTTTTAGGAATGGAAAATTGATTTTTCATATTTTGAATATTAATAAGGTACGATTCGATTCGACAGAAGAATCGAAGGGAGGAGGAATACGACGCTTTCGTATTCCGATATTGGAATTATGGGAAGAGAGCGAGGAAAGGGACATCGGAATCCAATTGATGCGGCCATGAAGGAACAAAAATGATTTCCAACGTCGAGGAGGAGCAATTATTTAGACGAGTTTCGTGCCGGCTTCGTGGCTATCGATCGTCTTCGAGACAAGGTTAAAAATATCTATTTGCATGCCGAGATGCATTATACCAGATTAGGCCCTGTGGCTCCTTGCCTTCCTTTTTTCCCCTTCTTGTTTCATTTCGTCGCGAAGGTCGCTGTTGATCGAACTCAAATTTATCGTTGGATCCCTTATTACACGATTTCGTGGGTGTAAATTTGAGCGAAGAAGAATTTATTTATTATTAATTCGTTGAACAATTTTTTCGAATGAATTTTCGAAGTTCGAAAGAATCAAGATAGGATAACTTGAGAAGTATTCATTTTGAGAGAATCTCGAGTTGATCTAGTAAGTAAAACTTATGTTTGCTATTTCATATGTGGGAGAGTATCTCGAGTTTGAATACAATTTCTCGATTGTTTCAGTTTATTTTTATTTCGTTAATTAAATTACGATATGATAAATTTGATTCTGGTCTGTAATATAAAATTGGAATTTTAAAGTAAAATAAATTAATTTAGAAGATGATGGTAAATAATAGGAAGAAATATTTTTTGTTTTATGATATAAATGATCTTGTTTCGTTTTTTAGTTGTAAGTAAAGATGAAGATTTTAGACGTCTGACAACGAACAATCCATTATTAAATTAATTAACTAGGAATGTTTCTACGGGATTTGAATGAAAGGAGAGACCGATTTTGAGATTTCTGTCTTGTAATTAAATTTTAACAATCTTTGTTTCGTATTAAGTAAGAAAATATTAGAATAAAAATATAAAAATAAAATTTTCCTCGATCTTTACACGTTAAATTGAATTGAAAGTTCGATCGAGAAAGTTTAAAGATTGATTAAAAATTATCGGAAAAATAATTATTATACCAATGATAATTCAATTGAAATCTAAATTTAAAGTTTCAATTTCGATTTGGCACAATTTTTAGATATGTGACAGATAAGGATTGCACGCTTTTTCAGAGATCATCATCTGCCGCATAATCCCAGTTAAACGGAAAATAAATTGTCGACGTATGAGAGGGAAATCAGATATCTCTGTAATGCGCAGCTCGTTTTACGAATTTATCGAACTTCGATTCAATCCTCCAACGACTTTTTACAACCGGAAGAATCGGAAATTGATTTTAGTTAGATACCTCTACATCTTCTCGTTTTCAAGTTAGAATAACTTATCCATATTAAAATTTTATAATAAAGATATCGATATAATTCATACTATTTATTATCCCAATTTTTGTTTAACTGAATATTTTATTTTTGAATCGTGATATATGCTTTCTTAATCTCATATTGTTTCTATCGAAGATACTTCAGAAGCTAAAAAATGATGAAAACACAAATAAAAAAATTATTTGTTATATTATATGTTATGATATATTATAGGAAATATACCTGGATATCAAGAATGTAAAAATAATGATGCAGCACGATGAGTTCTGATCGAAATACCGCAAGTTTCATTGCTAGTAAGATATTGCTAGTACTGTCTTTTAATTCTGAGAAGTCTGCTACAATTTAAAATAAACAAATAAAATGTAATACTAATTAAAAAGCTTATGTGGTTCAGCAGCAAACTATAATTAAAAAAATATTTTATTTATATTGTAATTTACTCTTTGTAATAGCTATTGCATTATTCTTTTTGTAATAAATAATACAATAATGAGAAAAGGAGAACATTCTATCGTTCAAAAATTCCTTTAACTTAAACAGCCATGTCCTATTATTTCGGATATTAAATAATTTTTATTCTATTTAAATTTAAAGTTCAAATTTTAAATTAAAAATCCGTATATCGAGATATTTCTTCTGTATTCCTTTTTATATCTGAAAATATGAAAATTCGAATATTTAAAGATTATTTAATTTTATTAAAAATTATTACTCACTTTGGAATATCGCCGATTTTCGGTGGCCGACATTTTCGCGGAGGAACGTTGCCCCATACGTTGCACGCTGGAAAATAATATTTTATTTGTTATTTATAAAATTTATATTATATTTAATTTTTTACTTACATTTATTATTATTATTTTCTATCTTTCTAACTTTTATTTTTACTTGTAACATCGTAATAATAAAAAATGATTAAAATTACGATATTACTTCATCTCATAAAAATATTGAATATTGGATAAGAATTGTTTTATTATAAACCAAACTATTACAACTCTATTACAAACTGTGTGAATAGTTTGAAAAAGGATATTGAAAACTTCGATATGACTTTAAATTTGCTTTGTAAACGAAAACTGAAACTTCGATAATCGATCGATTTAATCTCAACAAGTTCCAAACTTGCGAATTAACGCGGACATCTTCGAACTTCGCACAAGTTCAAAGTTCCTGTCAAAGCTTCCAAGGTATGCGAAAGTTTGTCGTGGATCTTCTATAGATTCGAAATCTTGGACAACAGAAATTTTCAAACTGCTGGAACAGATTAAACTGTAGAAATTCAACTGGTCAAGTTCCCAGAATTATGCTAACTCTAGAAATATCCTGTAAATTTAATCTTAACATATTCTCGAACTTAACGCTTCAGAAAGTCTTTCTCCCTCGAATTTCTAACATTTCTTTATCTTAGTAATAAAATAAAATTGTTTATACATTAACATACAACATTCCCTAAATATTTATGAACACTGCTTATTAATTTTCATTTTTTACTTTTAAATTTCATGTTTCACATAGATAATTATGCATAGATAATTGCATTCTTTCATATTTTTCTTATCGTGCAAAAATTAATAATTAAAGTGTTTCTCTTTAAATGGAGATAACAAACACGTCAAGAAAGAATAAAAAATTAATATAGAATAGAAAAATTATTAATATATAAAATTTTTGAATTTTTGAAAAATTAGAAGAATTGATATTATTTAATTTTAAAGGAAAAATTATTATTAATTAATAATTAAATAATTAAAATTAAAGTTTCTTTATATAAAATCTATTTCATAACAATATTTAAAATCACATGAAATCACTAGAAATTGCAAACATGTTTCTTTTCTTTAGCATTATTACTCATCTACTCCATTTGTCCGCTTGGCTTCTATTCATTTCATCGATCGCCCACCTTCGAAGGCATTTACTAATTACAAGATTCGCTCTTTGAACACGTTTGCGATGCACTATGTCCTGCAATCGGGTCTTATTAAATCCAGAATGCGATTTTAATACGATTTAAACTCATTGATTCTTTGCTTCAATCCTTCCACGAATTAAACATCAATATGGATGAATTTTCTTTCAACACGAATTAAATGTATTAGATTTACCTAAAAATGTTTCTATTTTCACTTTTTCTTTCGTTTCGTATTATAAATTTCTTTTCTTTAAATAAAAATCATATTGAAATGAAATATTTACATTTATGTTAATCTATCCAGAATATACCATATTGGCAAAAAAGTTTTCATCGTGTTTCTGGATTCTTTGCATTGAAATTTTCAAATGGAAATTTAACTTCACTACAAGAAATTATATATCATAAAAAAATTAAAGATTATGTCATGTTGCATGTAAAATATAATGTACAACATATAAACAGAATATACAGTGAGATATCTTTGGAGAATCAATTCTATGGACAAAGAAAAAGTACAATAATTAATATAATGATATAATGAAATGATGAATTATCATATTCTTTATCGTTTATTATAATTTCCTTTATAATAGATAATCTTTTCTATATTTTTATCTAATTATAACATATAATACATGATATTCTTATTTATTGTTAAAAAACAATAAATGAATCTACATCATCATACTATTACGTGATAATGTGATGAGTCATTTTTTAGAGACATATATATGAAAAAAACATACAAGTATATCCTCGTGTATATATATTTGTAATTTAAAAAATCGACAAAGTTATTAATAAAGCTTATCTGTCAATCATTTTATAACTAACTAGATTAATACGCGTGAAAAATGTCCAAATTTCATTTCCTGTAAAAAAATATTCATTTCCATAAATTCAATCTACACTATCGTTATTACCCTCGAAACTATAAATAATCTTTCGATAATATCTTTGATACAATTAAACAATCAACCTTGGAAAGAAATAATTAACTTCTAAAATGATTCTTACCTATCACCTCATTTCTCTGGCTTTTGCTTCTGGATCCATTATGATTACGCCATGATTCGGGCCAGACAAGAAACTGTCTGGCTTTGATCGACGACCTTTCAATTAATTATCGCTCGGTGTGTGCAATAGCACGGGAACGAAGTTTATCGATGGAGAGGCGGGGAAGAAATTACGAGAGAAGACGGTTGTGGATTTTCTTTTCTCGAATATCGATATCCGTCTAATCTATAATAAATTTAAGTTTTTCGCTTTCGCGAGAAATTTTATCGATAAGTTGGAGGTTAGGTTGAAGTGGAAAGGGGAGAAAGGATCGTTAACCAAGATGTTTCTATTTGTTTTCAATCATAAGCTTGATTTCATTCGTGATTCGATTATTTCCGATAAATTGGGTCTAGGAGGGGATGAGGCGTCGTGTCACGCTTCGTTTAGTGATCTCGATTTTTAATAAGTAGTTGAGTGTAGTTGAGATTATGGCTGTTTTCGCAGAAACTTTTCTCTGCTCTAGATTAAAAATATGTATATTTTTCTTTTTAACAATATTGATGATCGAATATAATATATAATTATTTCCTATTATTAATTGTAATTTTTTAATTGGAAATATTTTTTAAGAGAGATTGTGATAAAGAAAATAAACTTAATTAAATGTATATAAAAGCAAAGAAATAAAATTTCATTCCTTTGAAAGATTTTTTATTTTTCAAACCAAATTTAAAATTTATTTCTTTTAGATTTTTAGAATAATAAAAAAAAAATACTTAAAAAAATATTCATGGAGTGTTAATTTAATTTAAACTTCTTAGATAAATTCATATAATTTTAAAATTTATTTATTTTAAAAATATGAAAGATTTGAATATATTAAATTTAATTTAAATTTAAATGTGAAATTTAAATAAATTAACTTTCTTACAACATAACTTATATAATTCCATCAAATTCAAAATATTTTACATATGTATTATATTTTGTAATTTAACATACCTATTAAAATCTAGAGAAATATATAATTATTTCGAGAAATTAATAAAATATCTATCAATTATTAATTAAAAAGAAACGTAAAGTATGTTTATGTTCAATCCTATCAATTTTTTCTAATAAAATAAAACTATTTCTCTCCATAATTTCTATAGAAGATATAATATTTTATCGAAATATTTAATTTAACAAGAAATAAATTAAAAAAGAATATTTATGAAATGATAAAATTATATAGATATATAAAAGAAATCTACAGAATTTGATACAATGCATCAGAGGATAATATATGAAGCAATATACACGAAGCAGTAGAGATAAATAATTCTCGATAATTCATAAGTGTCATATTAAATATGATGTATGATAACACGTGGATTCGTGTCAATTGGGTTCGCTCCAAAATCAGAGAACTTGTCGCAGTCCAATTTTCCCTTTATCCGTCTCAAAACTTTCCGAATTTATGATACACGATTGTTTTATATCGTGAAAGAAAGTAGGAAGCCAACCGGGTAAACTTTCAACAATAAATTCCATTCTAATGGAATTCGAAATAATCTCGAATTCTATACCGATTGGAGAAATAATAGAAGCTTTGGAGGATATCAATTTTAAAACGTGAAAGGAAATTCTTTCGATTCTTTTGCATCTAATGAAACGATAATACGATTATACGACTTTATGTATTTTTATATCTTGCCTTTGTAACGTTGCTACTTCCTTCGAATCATTGTACCCAATTACGTTTGTGAGTTTTAAAATATTGTGAATATATTTCACATTCATCCTGTATATATTCTACACATTTTGTGTAATGTAATTACATAAATGTATATAATAGTCCAGTAATAAGACATAGAATCATATCTTTTATTTATATTATAACATCATTGCTTTGGTTTTACATAATTGATTTTATGATTAGTCCTGTCATTTATAAATTGTTTATTATTTTGAGTTGTGTGAAATAACGAGAGAAGACTATATATTTGAATGATGTGATTGATATGATTGATGATTGTAAATAATGGAAATTTATATATTTGTAACAAGCAAATATATGTTTTATTTTTTATTTATTAAAATATATCATGCTGTTATTATTCTTATATCAATTAATACTCTTTACATCATAATAATTTATCAATTATAATAATATTAGAAAATTAATAAGTTACAAAGTATAGACCAAAAAAAAATTCATTTGTATTAGATATTTATTAATCAATATAGTCATCATCAATAATAGTCAATCATAATATTTTTCTTATTATTGTTTTAAAAATTATTTAGAATATTATTACATTATATTACATTATATTATCCTATATAACATTGAGACGATGCACAAGAATTTTCATAATAGAAATATGTCCATCATCTCTGCAATATAGTTACTTCGGTTATAACGTATACATCATAGAATATAACCGCTTAAGGGATTAAAGGTTAATTATATTTTTCATAATAACATTGTAGAACTAAATGAGATATAAAATGGATATGGTGCTTAACCGAGGCTATATAAACTTTAATCAATTCTTCCAAAATTAATTATGTCTTAGATTATTTTTAACACTCGAGAGAAAATTGAAATATTCGAAGTAAAGTTTGATAAAATGGAAATTGTAAAACTTATTTTATATTTTAATTACTTCTCTTGAAATTAATTACTTTCCTTTCCCCCCTCCCCCCCCGTTTTTATTGTTTTTAATTATTTATGGTATCCGAAGGAAAATTAAAATAAAATTAAAAATATGACAGCTGATGTATTAGGCACTTATTGTTCTCTTAATCATTATTTTTACTATAATAATAAATATTATTATTACAATACTTTTATAAATATAAAAAATATTATTAAAATTTCATTTCAAGCAGAAAATTGATATTTTATCTTTAATAGAAGTTAAAATAAATTACAACATTCCTGTTAGAAGAAAAGATTGAAAAAGATTGCAGTGCTTATACAGAAATGGCAAATTAATAAAATTCATGATCGTTTTCAAAGAATGATTGAAAAATGTATAAATAAAACAATTTTCTGCTGATAAAATAGTATATGATAATACGTACCATACGATATTTAACGAGAGTCGAAATTGTGAAAAGTAATCAAGAATATTTCGTCTTTTTTAATTAGAACATCTTTAACCACTGGAAAAAAGGCGATCAATAGAACGATCTCTTCGATGAAACATTCAGATACCATTAAGTTGAAGTGCCCCACGATAATTAATTAAGAACGCCTCGTAACCTTTAATTAGCAATTACGAACGATCGATCTCTTTTGAATGCAATGGTTTCGTAAACTTAAAAGTTTGAAATAAAATCACACCAAAGTACTTTGTCTTGTATAGAAGAATGGAGTAATCGCAATTGGGGGAATGAAATGTTAAAATTAGAGAGAAAAGTTGCAAAAATTATAAAAATTATAAAAATAATATTATTATTAAAAGAAAAAGACTATAATTTCGATCTTATTTTCAAGAAAATAGAAAATAAATATGTTTCTAAGAGCACAATAATATTATGTAATAATATTATGTAATAAATTGTAAGTGACAAAATTAAAAAAAAATATGAAAAAATATAGATAAAGAATGAATAATAAATATAATATTTGCTTTAAAATTGATTTTAATATTCAATTTTCGAAAGCTTGGAAAAGATTCTGTACACACGACCTATAAAATCAGGCAATAGAATGATTCTTAATTCCCTCATTTTCTGAACGATTCTGCAGTCAAAGCGATTTTTCGTGCTAACTCGAGCTTAGAAAACTTTCATAACCTCTCCAAAACCTCTCTATTATCAATTCTCATCAATGCTTTAAAAATAAAAATTATGCCGCATTAGAAGATTGAAAATCTCACAAAAATTCATAAAATTGTAAAATTTTGTTTAAAAATTAATTTAATTTTCTCTTTCTCGTCCTTTCTCTCTCCTTTTTTGATAAATAAATTCGAAATTAAAAAAAGGATTAAACATAATTAATAATTAAATACAAAATAGCAAATATATAAAGTACGATCTTTTAATCGATATTCGAATCAGATTCGTTTAAAATTTGATTCTTGTATAATTATCTTAAATCTTATTCAATGATTAATACAAGTCGAATGTATCTTTTCGCAAAATTCATTAATTAATTAACTTAAAAAATTTTCATGGATAGCGCTCTTATAACCTGTTGCCCCGTTTCCGGTTATACCGCGCGAAATTTCGTTACTATCCTGATGCACTCGCCAGATGATAATTAAACGATAATTAATCTTCGTCAGAGGTGTATGATATATGTCGCATCCAGTTTTCGCATTTACCGTTATCAAGAATTTTGACCAACTTTTTCATCAACTATCGAGATAGTCAGCTATTTGTGGAACATATTTTCTCGGGAAAATATTACGAATTTTAACAAATAATATTTAAATGAGTCTGGAAGCTATTATTCTTATGAATTGTATTTTAACAAATGAAACATTGAACGTTAATGATTTTATGGTGATATGTTGCTAAAAAATATTAGCCTTATATATATTTTATTTTATATATACAAATATTCATTAAAATCTGAATTTTATTAATTTAAATAAAGTTTCTAATAAGATAGTGTATATGAGACTTTTTTAACCAATTATATACATAGAGAAAGTCTATCTAAATCGTAAAATAAAGATCTAAGCTATACATAGATGGATCCAAAGATAAAATAACTAAATTGATCAAAAAACCTAAATTAGCTTTTAAATTTTGTCTTTCTTTTACAGAATATTTCTAAAAGGCACTCAAGTGATACTCTAGTAATAACCATTAATGATCAAATATTCTATCATGAAACAACGATTTCAATTATTCGATTTGCTTCAAATACTCTTTTTTCTTCTTCAATATCAAAGTGAATATATACATATATAATAATATTCAAACACTTTTCCTATTTTTTCCATGATATATATATCTCTAACTAACTAAAAGTCTAAAAAATGATAATATTTATATTAATATTTAATATATTATTTCTTCAAACTTCAATGATAAAACCTCTAATCTATAGTCAAGTATTTAAAATCAAAGAAATAAATACGAAAAAAATCACTAATCTATCCAATTACTTAAATTCATCCACAATTCAATGCCCGTATAATTCGAATCACGAATCGACTCGAAATATCGTTCGATCGTAAAAGAAAGAAAAGATTCAAGAGAAAAGGTATGTTCAATCCCATCGGAAAAAATCGAAGGTAACGAGAAAAATCTAAAATCCACGGGACAAAATCCATCACGATTTTCCTTCAATTTCTCGATCTGGAGGATCGTACGATACGATCCTCCGCGTCTCTAGAGGAAAGAATCGAATGGGAAAACTGAATGAGCATCGCGACAAGCGTGTCGGGTCACTTCCAATTACTCCGGTATACGATTCCTAGGCACAAGTCAATTGTTAAATCGCCAAGGGACCACGAATCGCTTCGAGCCGGATCCGTGTTCGCATTATCTCGGTCATATCCTCTTTTCCGTCCATAACGGCTGACTCTCCGGCTACTCAACGACTGGAATCGTTCCAGTGACACATACACACACGTATACACACACGCTCTTAGATATCGATCGCGATGACGAGGATGGAAAAATAATTGTCGAGATTCCAATCGCTCTACTTCGCGTAGATGTGCTCGAGACATTTCTCGAGTATATAGAACGAGCAAATAACAAATCCTAAATCTATTGCGATGTTTATTTATTTCTCTTATTAAAATTGTGAGAGATAAATGAATAGAAAGATTATTGGATAATTTGTAATATAAAAAAATTATTTTGTGCGTCGTTGTGTGATACGATAATGTGTATGATAGAAATTATTGTATATATTATTGTATCTATCGTGATATTTAGAAACTAATTAAATATATTAAGTTTCACATTATTTGATTTCACGCGAGTACAAAGATTTGATGTTATGAAAATAAAATGTAGAATCTGATTTAAATATATAGATTTGTAATTATTATAGTATATTTTGTCCTATTATTAATTATTTTATTAAAAAAAATAATAATTTGTTATAAATTTTGCAAAATTATTATAATACGATATTAAATTCTCAAGTCGTTATAAATAATCAGAATATTTCTGTGATTTTTTTATATAAGTTTAAATTTAGAAATCTTGTCGAAAAAATATGGGCTTTAACTTAATGAAGCATATAAAATATGACTAAATATATATTTTCTGGAAATATCAATATTGAAGAGAAATATATTGAAAAATATGTAATGAAGTTCATCATTAAAAAAATAAACTGATTTCATTAATTTTATTATTTTATTCAATTAATAATATTTAATTTGATTCTTGAAGTTTGAAATTTTATTCGTATTTATTTTTCTAATCTCTACATTTTAACTTATTTAAAATGTAAACTAAAATATATAAAAGTGAATATTTCCAGAAAATTAATTTAATCAAATAATAATTAAACTTCTGACTTAAATTACTTTCGTATTTTTTTTTCGCGATATAATCACAAAGTTAAAGACTTTGAAATAAATAAAATTAAAAAAATTCTTTTTTAAAAGGAATTATTCTATTTTTGAATTACTATTCTATCATATTTTATTATAAATTAATCTAAACTTGTGGAAATTTAAAAATTCTTTTTTCAACAAAGTAATTGTCCTCTTTTTAAATATTATAAAAAATATCATAAATCCTAAAAAAGAATTATCATAAAATTCTTTTACGACAAATTCAACAATTATTATACTTTCAAATAAGTTATATACATGTAATTTATTATACAACAATATAGCAATTCAAATAGAGAAAATTTTTATAATTATTATCACTAACAATGCCTAAGAAATGATAATAAATAACAATTTTATGACAATACTTTGGAACATGTGTAAATCATGTTTTTTTTTTTAAACTAAACTCTATTATCACTCTACACAAGGATTTTTATGAATCAAAAGCGAGCATTTGCGCGAGTATATATGCATATAACGTATATTACCTTGACACACTTCTGAAATTAAAGGGATGCATGTACGGATAACAAATACTTGGACTCCTTTATTATCTACGATACAGAATATTTTTGTAATTATACAAAGACAAGAGACGATTTGAATCCAAGATTTCATTGCTCATAGTTATTAGATCAATAAATGTAATGAAATCTCCTCCTTTTTCCTAGAATATTAAATTTAATTATTAAATATTACGTTAAAAAATATCGTGATAATTGCTGAATTAATTGCTATCTATCCTGCAATCAAGTTACATGTATTATGAATATTACAATATTTCAAAAAACGTATTCGTTTAAATGATTTTTTAATTTATTATGAATTAAAAAATCATACGAATGAAATATGAAAAAAGTATTTAATATGAGAAAAAGTATCGTAAAAATCGTTGGAAATATTAGTGATGAAAGGTAATATGAATATCATGATGTTTCAAATGACAATTATCGCGAATAATATAGAAAATATTAATAATACGTAATATTTTACCATTTTTAAAAAAAAGATGAAAATAATTTAAAAATTATTGAAAAAATTTGAAAAGAAAATGAATTTTAAGATAATTTAAAATTACAATTATTAAAAATAATTTTTTATATCAATTTTTAAATTTTTATTACACAAATTTAAATGGAACGATAAATATCAAAAAAATTGTTGAAAATATAAATTCAACATTTAAAACAGAGAATTTAAATGTCAAAAACATTCAGCGTTGATTTATGGAATTCAAAGAGGAATGAGTTTTATTAATAAATGAACACAGTGGACAATGTCGTTAATGATAATGTTTTTAGAGATATGAATAAGTGATGTATATATCTTATAATAATCAGTAGAAAAAATAACATTCCATGTGAAATTTTATTATTATTCTTTGATGTTTTTACACAGAGAAATTAAGAAAAGTAGAAAAATTTTGACTTAAGTGACATCGCATATATTATCAATGATAACAATGCTTAATGTTTATAAAAAGTTAATAGAATTTCCATGGAAATTCTTTTGATTGAAAATGTTTTGTAGAAGGATTTTTTATATAAACTACATTCAATTATACTTTGATGTGTAATATACATAGATATTCGCAATTCTTTATATTAATCCTATGTAATATTGAATTTATTTGGATAAAAATTAAATTTATAATTCAAATATACTTTCAGATATATAATAAATTAATTAATTATTATTTTAATTATCATTTGAATAAAGAAATAGTAAACAAAATTAAGAATATCTTTATAATTTTTGAAAGTTTAAAACATTGAAAAGAATTGAATGTGATGATAATAAAAACAAAATAAATCACTATAAAGGACATTATGAATTAAAAATAAAAATTCTGAATTTTTTCAATTAAATTTAAGTTGACATTTATATATTATATATTGACCATGTCCTATTTCTACAGCAAATTATAGTAATGTTTCCAATATCCATTGCCAGACTTCTACTTAACGATCCTCTTTCTTACAAATTCTTTCTTATACCCTCATATCTATATATCTTTCTTATATACCCTTTTCTTTCTTATATTCTTTCGCATATATATATTTTACAACTGTAACACTTTCGAAATTACAATTCTATAAATTGAAAACTTATTTACTTGAAATACCATTGCTTAAAATTTCCTTATATTTAATTGAAATATATCTTTGAGATGTTATTTCTTTATATAACTAACTTTTCCAGAAGAAGAAGAAAAACCTTATATCACTCAAAGGAATAAAAAGTACGTATTTCTATCTATTCTATTTTCAAAAACTTTTCCCTATTTTCCTTAATGTTTTTGATTATTATCGAGAATTGATTCGATGGTATCAAGATGAATATAATATAAATGATAATATCGTCGACGATCGATTTTACGAGGAAATTCGATATAAACACAATACAAGGATAAATGGAGGGGTTGGAATCATCATCGATAGGGGTGTTTACGTGTCTACGGTGGGGTTTATCGCGCCGTTTATATCGAGGCCTGGCTGTGATCGACAGCCAAGTCCATTAATCAACGCAAACTCGATTAAGAGTCACGAAACGGTTCTCTTTCAACCCTCTGCGATCCTCTTGCACAATCGAAGCCCAAGGGTACGACACGTAAGGATGAAAACGAACGATCATGGCGCAGTGTAATTGAAATCTACGAAATTTGTCGAGGTCGTATTTCGGGCTGATTCGAATTTATCGATGGAAATTAATTAAGGGATTAATTTCAGTCTAGCGGGAATGTTCACCAGGCTGCGTAAATATTTATAAAGCTGTTGAAACTTCGATTAATTAAATTAAACGAAGGAATTAAATATTTTATTTAAATATTTAAGTTGTATTTTATAAATACACGATGTAAAAGATACTATAAAAGAAATTCTGAATTAATTTATCGATTTTTATATATTTGCTTTAAAGTTGCATAGAATTAAATGACCTATACTTTTTAATATTATTTAATTTTTTGATTTCAATAATTTCTCGATAATAAAATTCTATATTCGAAATGTAAATCGAGGATAAAGTTTTTGAAGATACTTTTTAAAGAATACTTAAATACATAGATATTAATATGAAAAATTAAACGAAATAGATTGATAGTATTTAAAAAAAAAAAATATTTAGAAAAAAGGTAATTACGTTAATGTTTGGCCTTGTATCAAATTGATTTCGATTTGAATTATTCATTGGTAAGTATAATTAAAAAAAAAAAAATGAAATCATATCCTGTTTATGAAATTATGAGAAAATATTGTTAATGAATGACTAGTTAGATCTGCATTGATGAGTTTGCACACACTCCAACGTAATGAGATATAATTCAATTTGCAGAGAGTATTACTTCCCTACGTTGATTAGACGATATTAATTAATCTAAAGTTCAAAAGAAACTTATCTCTTAGATGTTCTTAACGAACTATAATATCATTTCGATATTTTAAATACAATTTTGATGTAATATGAATATCAGAGAAATTTTGTTTTAACTAATATATTTCTTCAAAAATATCAAAAAACAATGTCTCTTCTCGAACTATAATGATAAAATAAAGAAGTTTCTTAACAAGAAAAAGGTCAGAAAAAGTCTGAGGTTTATTTCTTAAACAGCTTTTCCCACTCGAATTAAGGCGATGAAATATAATTTTTCTAATGATGAGAAAATGAAATAAGAAACTTTCGTAACGAGAAAAAGAGACAATTAGATTCTTTTCGAATATTTCTATAACTAAATAAACACTTTATTAATGTGATAATAGAATTGTTAATTAAATAAAAAATTCGAAAAGTTTGAAAATTTGATTAGTTTAGAATATCTGTTATTAAACAATTTTATAATAACAAACTAAATAAACTAGTATAATATAATCTCTTCTGAAACAATTAAAATAATAAATTACGATCCTTGTTTGGAATAATTATATTGATGAAATAATAAAACAAAATGAAAAAAAAATTGAAAAAAAATCATGATATGATTATTTTAAAATATATATATATAAATACTAAACTTAATTAATGAAATTTATTTTATCTAATAGAAAAAACTTAAAAATCTGAAATTAATTGTCTTCGATTAATTAATAATAATAAATAATAATAAATAATCTCGAATAATTCCTAGGATTAATTTCTTTGGTTCAAAATGCAGGTAGCATTGTTATAATAAAGAACCAAAGTCGAGACAAAGATAAGGAAATAGCGGAACGTCCAAGTCAAAATTGCACCATCCAATCTTCGTATAATAGTCACGTTTCGTACTACGTCCTGCCAACGTTTCATAAACAATGAAATTCACCTCGTAGTTTGACTGAATATTTGAATAACGAACGAGAGCATGTCAATAAGTTTGATGAGATAAACTGCGACATTCCCAGACTGAACGTGACCACATTTCGGAAATCAATAAGCCGAAGAATAAGCTTAAGAATAACTTGAACAGAAGTAAACGCATAATCAAATCTTTCTAGTTTTGAATTGGTATAAAGAAAGATGAATCACAACTGCATTTCTATGTTATGTTACACGTTATATTGCACGTTTTAATAATAATAAATAATCTCGAATAATTCCCAGAATTAATTTCTTTGATTCAAAATGCAGATAACATTGTTAAATAAATAATCGAGGTCGAGACAAAGATAAGAAAATAGCGGCACGTTTTAGGATAATTTTATTCGTAGAGGATTTCAGAAAAATCTCAAATCTTCTATTTTAATTAGTTTGATTTTTTGTTTAAATTATTTGAAATTTCTTTTTAATATTAGAAAATGCTAATATTAGAAATAGATTACGATCAATAAGTACTTACATATTGCAACGAATTATAATATTCCAATATCATTCAACTGTACTTTTCTTTCTGCAAATATTCCTACACTTCTTCAAAAAATAAAACATTCTAATTATAATATCTCAATGTCATTCAACTGAAACTTTCCTAAAAAGTTTTATATTAACAACAACACTTGATCAAAAAATAAAACAAAAATTTAATTATATAATTCTAATTATAACATCCCAATTTCTACAATTGAAATACACTTCTTCCCTCTCTACAAATATTCCTACAACAAATCGATCAAAAAGAATAAAACAAGAATCACCACTCACCATCCATAGTCATGTTATCCCCTAGCTTCATTTCGATGCTCACTGTTCCGAATGGATCCACGCTGTTCCAGCCGACTTGTCTTCAATCGAGTCTTGCTAGATGGGAATACGAACTATTATTTCTCCGCAATGTCACTTTTTCCTTTCTCCCTCTCTCTCTCTTTCTCTCTTGCCCTTAATATAGATATCCAATTGCTAGGGATCCCTAGACGATCTCCTTTTTCCCCCAACGCGATTTCTTCGCGCTCGTTAGATGAGTGAGTGCCGTGTCGGCGATTACACGCCTGTCTCTTGCCATGGTTAACGTCGTTTCGCGGCAGAATAATCAAATTATCAAACGATTCGACGTTCCACCAGCCTGCTGACACACGGACCAATCGATAAATCGTTAGTTCTTCGAATCTTCGCCATGGACCATGATTCTTCCGCTTCCTGTGAGATCATCGTACTTGTCTAAAGGAAATCGAAATTTCTGATCGATAGACTCGGGTTGGAGCTCGGTTATCCTTCGGGCAAGACCATTTATCATCGATGTTAGAGGGACTCGCGACTTCTCATCTTGGACCTGTGGACAGAAAAAAAAAATGTTAGTATCATGAATAATTTTTTAACTGTACACGTATGAATAATGTCTTCGACACGTTATTCGAAGATTTGATCGAGTATTAACTCTTTTTTAATATTATAATTATATAA
>NW_006263711.1:41169-63223 GCF_000469605.1 Apis dorsata | reverse complement strand
ATATAATAATATATAAAATATTTAATATTATATAATTATATAAATATATAATCAATTAGAAAGTATGTTTGGTATTCCAGAATATCAAAACTTTCTGGAGATATATCCTTATGAACTTTCTAGCTGATTTTAATGGAGTATCTGAACTTTAATAATTAACATGATAATGGTAATATATTTCAAAAAAAATATTTATATAGAGAACATCTATTTTCAAAACTTCTTCACAAGCGAAAGAGCTTTAGACTATTTGTCTAATAGGTTCCAATAAAAATCTTGAATCAAATATTTAAGAGATAAATATTTAAATTAATTATTCACAATAAAATAAAATAATAAATAAGTTTATTTTAAAAAACTTCTAAAATCTTATTAAAGAAACGCATTAAGTAATTTATTATTTTAATACCTGATCCTTTCCAAACAAAATAACTTCTAATAAAGTTCTTGCTGATCATTAATTAAAACAGAAATTTCAGGAATTTTATTTAAAAAAGAAACACCGAAATTCGAATCAGTAAATACTAATCACTTTGAATAATCAATCGAACCCTTTAGAGGATTCGTTGAAAATTAATCTCGATCCATCGAGCGCGTATAACATCGTTCTTTATTCATCTCTGGCCGACGAATATCCGGGAAACTGGGCCACAGAAACTCAATGGTCCTTCAATTCGGCCAAAGGACACGGCATCGTAATCCGTTGTGTTCCAAAGGGACTTAGTATACTTAATTCACAATGTTCACAATGACCTAAATATGTTTAGATTTACGTCACACGTGACGCACATATGATTTCTAACACCTTCAACCGTGTGCATCGTGACGTAATGTTGATTGATAAGGATCGATGTAGCTATTATTATCATCAAAGACACATCGTCTTTGATGCTTTTACGTCGAAACGAATGTTCATGATAAAAATATTGGGATTTTAGATGCAGACAATTAATGTGAAAAATTTAAGGAAAATGGTTATAAAGAATCTATAGAAATTCGAACTATTTGATTAGATATGATTACGTTGTAATTTTATGAAGTTTTGATATCGAAATTTTGATTTTGGGTATTTTGAGAATGAGTTATATAAAAGATAGAATACAGGAAGATTATAAAGTTTTTGACGTATTAACACATAATTTTACGTAATTCTTCATACTAAATAGAAAATATCTTTGTTAATATAAACAAATTTTATATAATATTATCATAAGAATAGAAAAATCTATAAACTATCATTATAATGTTACACAAGTTTATTATAGTGGTATCTAAAAATAACATTGATTAAATCAATGTTACAAGAAAGAAATATAAATCCATTTTATTTTATATTAATTATTTAATAATTATTATATTATCTTGAAATAATATTTTTTCCTAAAAATGTTCCATTTTTCATCAAATATTAAAAAATACTCTAATAGTAAAAAAAAAAGAGAAAAAAATGTTAATGAAATTTTTAATATTCTATATATATTTAAATGAAAAAGAATCTATGAATGTATTGCATAAAATTGAAAAAGCTTTCTCAAATCATAAAATAAACCCTTATAAACAAAGTATCTAACGTGTCCTACGCACCGTTCAAAGGCTACGTTTATTATTTCCGGCTATAAATCTGTTCCCAGTAAGGGTTCCTGAGCGCAAGATGACTAGAAATATAAATTTTTATTTTTATTTATTCCTTCATTTAACAAAGAGAATTTTAGTCAAACATTTACAAGAAATAATTGAAAGAAATACATTTTGGAAGATTAGAAATTTTATATCATAAAGTTGAGAAATTAATGGAAGGTGAAATACGTAAGGCAGTTTGAAAAAATTCTTAATTTTTTAAAATATCATTATCGATTAATGTTTCAAGTTATTCGATATTATTTTCGATATTATTTTTGTACCTTTATCAGTAAATAACTTCAACTTGTTATTAAAATAAAAATTACGTAAATTGCTATATTGTTGTTTGCTTTGTCCCATGAAAAATATTTAATTTATCTAAGTTTATTTGAAAATTTTTTTTTATTCCATTATGAAAATTAGATTAATCGAAATTTAAAAAATCGAAAGAAAATTCTAATATTTCGCGAAGAAAGAGTATTGCGTCTTTTCTCCTTTTTTAAAACGTCGTCTGTAAAGTGATAAATATGTTGAGTCCTTAGCAGACGGTAAAAATGTTATATGACTCCGCCTTTCAAAAATGGCACAGTAAAAGGGAGCAGCGCGATATCGTATCACATAAAATTCATAGATACGTTGAAATTTATTCGATACTTGGAATTCTTGAACACATACTTCGTATCCTGACCCAATTCCATTTTCGAGATAATTCTCTTTTTTTTATTTTATTTTTTTTTATTTTGATAAAGAGAGCAATGAAACAATCTATATCTTGAAGACAAAAGAAACGTAAAAACGTAAGATTTAAGATGCAAAAATGTAATAAAATAAAAAAAAATACAAAGATAATAAGTATAACATTTAAAAAAATAAAAATAAAAAGAATAAGAGAAAATCGTGTAAGAAAAGCTCCATAGATTTTTCGTTAAATAATCACCAATTAAAACGAAATTCATTAAACTCTCGATACAGGTTCAAAATGACCTATATTGAATCACGTTAATTAAGTCAATATTTATTTTTGATCGATCTCCATAATACAAATCATCATTCTCTGCCAATCTCTTCATAGAAATTAATCTGATCTTAAACTCTATGTAGAAAATTCTAATTTGAAATAAAAAATAAACTTTAATACAAAGTTTTTTTGTCTTATTAATATTATATTTCATAAAATAAATAAATGCATCTATTTAAAAACATACTTTGTAATTTATATTGTTTCATATTTAATAATAACTTTTGCATAAGTAATTTTAAATCAAGTAACGGTATAAAATACCAATCATTCCTTACTGAATCATAATCTGTGATGCTAAGGTTTATTATTATACATTCCTTTTTGGAAAGAAATTTACATTTATCTTATTTTGTAAAAAAACTAAATGAACTTCAACAATCAAAAGTTTTTTATCTTTGATAAGATTCTTAAAAAAAGTGCCTTACATAAGGAAACTTTGCATAAAGTCAAATATAACACACATAAAATTAAAACATAAATTATATATTCTCATTAGAATTGCATTTTTAAAAAGGATAAAATAAAAATATAATCAAAACGAGACTCTATATACGATAATTATAATATTAACATGAACAAAAATACTGAATTGTTGTAATAAATGAATTCGAATTACTTTAATAACAATATCCCTGTTCGTGCAATAGTCGTCCAAAGTTTGAAATATCGAGTCTCATATCGCGAGCAGAGAACGAATAAAAGTCAACAGGAAGAGTTATATTAGAATTCTTGTGTCGTTCATATTTAAGAGACTTCTAGAAAAACTAGTGCAAGTGGACAAAAACTTCCAGTTTGATAAAGTTTCGCGGGAACTCAGTTCACGTTTTTACTCGGAATGCCATCCCTCAGGATTAAGTTTCGAGGTAAAATCACTCTACACAAGTTTAGCAGGCTGCATCAGCAGCGCCCTCTATCCGGTTCGACCATCTTGCATTATGTACCATCTGGTATTCCAACACACTTTTCGTATTCTGCAGACGTACCAAGCTGCTCGTAAATTCAGATCAGCTCCCGTTAAATAACCAACAGACTTAAGATAGCTTCCTAAGTACGTCGCGTTGCGTTTTGTGCGTCAAGATATACCATATTTGATTGCGAGTAAGAGTTTGATGGCGCCAGGATCGCTGATAAAATGACCCTACATCTAATCCTAGATCAACATGATTTGAGTATTTATTCGAAGGCTCGTCAAACGAATGAGAAAAGATATTTTAAAAAGTATTTGAAAATTTGTAAATTGTACAATAATTAAGAAAATTTGAAAGTTTTTATTACAGCAATAAGGAAATGTGTTATAATAAATAATTTTTTCAATGGATATTTTTAAACACGATGATAATTTAGGGATTTATTTAATGATTTGTTGAATGATTATAGTAAATAGTGATTTTGGAATTTATTCAAAGATTTTTTGAATATTATAATATAATCTGAAATCTTGGTTGTGGAGGAAATTTGAAAATAAAGAACAGAAGTTAAATTAAGTTAAATTAAATTTTAGTTAAGAAAATTAAAAACTTTTGTAAGACGATAAAAGATGCAATAGTAGTGAAAATTGTAATTTAATACGAATAAAAAATACAAGAAATAAAATAAAAAAAATTAGGAATAGCAATTATGAACTTTAAATTGGATATTTTCCTTTCTAAATATTTACCATTCGTAAGCGTGAAATATTTAATACGTAGAATCATATTTCAATATTTAATGTAATTTTTATTGTGTACCATATTCTGAATAATATGTATCTATTTATTTTCATTCTAGATAGATTATTATAGATAGATATTATAGATAGATATTTTAATTCTAGATAGATTAACTCTAGTTAAAGATATGGAAAAAATTTTCTTTAAAATTTACATATGTGTTTAAATCTAAGTTAATAAGATTTGCCATTGCTAATTCTGCATTCTCTTATGAGAAACAATATCAATATGGAACAAATAATAATTCCAAATGTAATGTATTGAAAAATTCCTGCGTTCATCCAATATCAACTAATACTCTGAAACACATGTAATATATTTTGAATTAATTAATTTTTGCAGTGTGCATATTAAAGTAAGCAAAATGATTATTACAGTTGATTTGAAAATTACACGTACATTATATTATCATAAAATGACACGATTGTTTAAATATGCAAATGCAATTAAAAATGAATTTAAAATTTTTAAATAAATTCCAATAAATCTGAATACTTTTCTATAGAAAAAAGGATTTCATAACAATACATTGTTTTAATTAATCTGCCTCAAAACACATGATCCATTATATACACCTTTCAATCCATACGATTTCTTTTTCACAATCAACTAATGTAATTAAAAATTTTCTTCATTGAAATACATACGAAGAAAAACAAGAATCAATCTATTATCGAAAGAACTACAATATCTTCTGATATCCATTATTAGAAAAGAATGAAAGCGTTAATAATGTTTGTATTCTTTCCATTCTTTTCACTTGCTATATCTTTATTAATTAATCAACAATATTGCGTTGCTTATTTTCTTCGAAACTTCTTGGTAAATCAATTACATTCGTGCTATGAGAATATTTTTTTAAACTCTTATTAAAATTTTTATATTTGTATTCTTTTAAATTGTAAATAAAATTTAGAAAAAAAATATGATGTTTCGTGCGAGCTTTTGTTTCTCACGAAGAAACTTCGCAAAAAAAAGGAGAATTTTTTCCAATTCATGTTTTCTCATAAACATTTCTCGAATTAAAGAAAAAATCCCCCACCATCATCCCCAAAAAATTTCTCTTAACCCGCGAAACCTCGAGAAACCAGAACTTTCTTTCGACTTGTGTCGTAAAACCCTTAAGGTCGTACAAAGAATACGGTGAACCAAGGTGAAAAGGAAGAAAGAACCTCGGTTGAAATCACCGAGTCATCAAACGAGAGAAAGAGAGAAAAGAAAAGAAAAATAAGAGAGGAAAATCGCGACGCATGTTGAACGTTTGGGTTGAAAAGCCGTGGCCTTGAACGTTACCATTCCTCGACCTCGTTACTATTTTCTTGGATTTCTATACGACATTCTGTACAGCGAAAAGGAATACCACAGGTTGGATCAGATAAGAAAAGATACGAACGGAGAACGAGTTAAATAGAGAAGGGAAGAAGAAATTACGAGGGACAAAGGGGAATGAAGCGAGCACTGAAAATAGTGGTGGAATGAAACGAATGCTAAATATAGGGAGGTTGAAGCAATCACAAAAAAAGAAGAATAGGATGAAAGAGACAAAGGAAGGAAA
This sequence comes from Apis dorsata, assembly GCF_000469605.1. Taxonomy (NCBI): domain Eukaryota; kingdom Metazoa; phylum Arthropoda; class Insecta; order Hymenoptera; family Apidae; genus Apis; species Apis dorsata. Next base: position 57,318 of record NW_006263711.1, on the reverse strand, counting down.
TTTGTGATATACGAAAGAGGGAAAAAGAGGGAGCGAGGCATGGGGATGCGAGTGTTATATACGAAGGACAGTCTTTGTTTTTAGGATGTGAGAAGATGAGTTTCCTTGGAATCTAGGCTGCTCGATTCGAAATTGCCTTTTTTTCTTTTTTTTGTGATTTGGAAGAGCCAGCTGTGAGAAATATTCAATTAGGGATGGCGGTATGGAAGGAAGGATCGAAATCGTAAAAGGTTGGACGGTGATTTTCTTCTGAAATTTCTTTTTTATCGAAGAGAGGATTTCTTTATTTTATAACATAAAATAAGATTCTGAGGATCAGATATCGAATTCGATCGTAATTATGAATTTGAAATTGACTTTTTTAGGATTAAATCAAACGGATGAAAGAAATTGGTATAAAATGTTAGAAATTTATTTTTTTCAGTTCTAGACGACTTAAATTTTCCATTAGAAACACTTATATGTAGACGACTGATGCAGTGCGGCATTCGTTATCTCTAATTTTTTCAACTCAACTTTTAACTTAATCAATAAATAAAAAAATATATATAATTATGCATGAAAAAAATAATGAAAATAATCTTAAAAATTTACCAAAGAAAAAAAGAAAGAAAAGAAAATTATATTATCATTTCAAAACTGTTTCATCTACGGAAAGAAAATTTAAAAAATTTTAAATTTTATAACATCATCAATGATCGATTTCGTATAAACGAGCAATATGCTTTTCTAGGTAAGCAGGAGGAAAATACGAGGGGTAAACGATCGTTGTCTTGCCATGAAATCGCGCATGGCGCGCGAAAAGCACGAAGTGCATGGAAATTTATAGGCAAAAACTGAGGCGCACGCCACTTGACCGCGGGGACCGTTTATTTGAATATCTTTCGTCGCGAAGACGAGCGGTGAAGCGATATCCATTCGAGGGATTTTCATGAATTTTAAAACTGTTTAGCAGCGGAAAACGTGTCGGTGATATCATAGGTAATCGTGCCACCAGCCAAACCGGATTGGCAAGAAATCATCTTTTCCTGTTTTCCTCGGTGTTTCCAGTAATCAAATATTAAACTCGTTAAAACAAGTTTTTCGTTGTAATTTTTCTTAGCTGGAAAAATCGCGTTTTTTCCAGCTAAGAAACCGTGAAAATGGAATACCTCTCGACTGGGAAATTACATGGGCATTTTATGCATAGAAAAAGAATTGGAAAATTTATTTTGAGAATGGTGTTTGAATGAAGTAGTAAAAGAAATGAGAAACTTGTTTTACAGAGGAATCTACTTAAGTATTTACTTTTCTTTTGTATTATGAAGGAATAATTTTAAGGATAAATATTTCTTTAATTATTACATTTTATGTAGATATATTTGTTTATATATCTATTTATTTTAGTTGTATTTTATTAAACAATTTTTATTCGTCGATTCTAATATTGAATAAACTTATATCTTAGAATTTCCTCTTATAATCCTGTCCAAACATTTTAGTAACTAATATTGGAATTCTATTATTATATTTTCTTTACTATCATAAAAATAAATTAAGTCACATGTACATATTCTTATAATAATTCGTGTATCATGATATTGAAAATATATATATTTAAGTATAATAATTATGAGAAAAGCTTTTGCTATCCGAAAATTTCTTTAATCGAACAATCATGCCTTCCTTATGGAGATTCTTGTATCAATATATTACTTTTACCATTATATTCTTGCTCTTCGTTTCCATTTTTCACATCTCAATTAATTTAAAAAATTGTAATATTGGTAAACAGGGTGTAATATATCGTGAGACAGAGTGTTAATAAAGACTAAAACTAAGAGTATTAATATTCATGAGACACATTTGGAGACAAAAATATTTCTAGAGGTCAAAATGAACAGAAAAGTTAATATATGTAGAAGAATAAGATTTATTGATTGATAAGTTATAACCAATTGAAACTTGTATTAAATGAAGTGAGATAGAAATAGAATGAGATAGCATTATCTTCATTGTGCTATCTTATTATAAACAATTGGAATTCCAATTGGATAAAGAAATATAGATAGAATGTTAAATGTAAATTTAATAAACAAATCTCAATCAAAATTTTTATATGCTAATTTTTATACTTGACCTCTAGATTTTTCAAAGATGTTCCACAAATATGTGTATGAATTTTTATCGTATAAACTACAGAATTGTTCAAAAATTTTCCAATAGAAAAATTTAATAAACAAATCTCAATCAAAATTTTTATATGCTAATTTTTATACTTGATCTCTAGACTCGATCTTTCAAAGATGTTCCACGAATATGAATTTTTGTCGTATAAACATAAGAATCGTACAGAATCGTTCAAGAATTTTCCATTAGGATATTTTATATCTATAAAAATATTTGCAACGCGATCGAAGTTTTGCACGATCGCCTAATATTTGCTGAACAAGATTGATAAACGCCAATGAAACGCTATTAGGAATCGAGAGTCGGTGTTAAGAAGTAGATGACTACATATAGATAAAGTTGACCGCGATCAGTTTAAATGGAGACAAACAACGCCAATTTAATCACGAATTGAGGTGTCTAGTGGAAAATGCCATATGAATATCAATTTTGTTTATCTAGTTATTGTTTCTATTTCGTTCATTCCATTTTGAACGCAATTTAAAAGAAATGAGATTCCATATTTCCTGTAAAACTTTTTTCAAAAATGTGATATATATTTATCTGGTTTCTCATTTTTCGCGCCCTTAAAAAATTTAACGATTTCGGAATCAAATTTGTTTAGAGATAAAGAAGAACTTCTTTTTATTATTTATAGTAGAAACAGATATTTTTACAATTTTTTCTATAGGATAATACCTATTTCATCAAAAAGAAATATATTTATTATTTATTTAATAATTAATTAAAATAATACATGTATGCAATGAGAAGAATTATTGAAAGATTATAAAAGATCGTGATAAAAACAATTTTTTCATGTATTTTTGACGTAGAAAAATTTAATACTAAAAATTATTTATTAAATTTATAAATACGAATGAGGTATACATGTATTTATACGTATATTGATATTCGATAAAAGAATTGTAATTTGCATAATTATAATTTTTCATATTTCAAATAATTTCTCATAAAATTTCCACTCATTTTATTAAATTCTCTTTCTCTCTTCACATTTTATTTATACAAATAAGACACGTATCGTTAATTAAAAAATAAATTGTAAATCCTAGTATGACATGTTTTTTAAAAAAACAAATACGCATACGAAAATACCAATTTTCGATATATACTTTTTCAATCAGTTTAAACGTTCTCTTCTTTCAAAAACAAAAAAAAGAGAGACAATTTTTCATTCGAAAACAGCTTTCTAAGAAATATCTACATACGACACAAGGTTGGATCAGAAGGTAAACTGTTACCTTATTTCACTTTTCTAAAGCACTTCCGGCTGTAGCATCATCATCTGGGGTCAACAAAAGCGAGCTGTTTCGAGTGAAGAGGAAAGTTCTTGTGCTAGAAGTCGCACGGTTCTATTCGAGAGAGCGAGATGCCTCAAGAAAATCGATAAACCCGGCCTTTAACCAAGGACATCACCTTTCGTGCCATGTTTTCTTCATTTTTTCGTCTTTTTTTTTTTTTAATAACTCGGAATAATTACATAATTACAGAAAACATTTATCCTGATAGCATAACAGTCGACATTTGCGAGTGAATAAAGAAGAGATGAAGAAAGTTGATAAGGAAAATGGAATCGTTGATTTTCTTCTTTCTATATTTTAGAATTTTGGGATAAATGAAGCATTTAACAGTATATATTTTAAAAATTTAAATATTGGAATATATTTACTTGTATCTAAATTTTTAATTGTAAGTATTTAAAAGTATATGTATAAATGATTAAAGAAGAATAATATTAATCATTATATCTGAAGTCATTATCTTTTAATCATATCTACGATATAAATATTATGTTTAAAATTACAAATAAATAACTGTTATACCAAATATTTTAAATAGAACTTCAAAATTATAAAATATTATATTTCCATTATTAACAAATTTATATCTCTCTTTCTTCAAAACATTCTATATAGAGATTCACTAACAAGTCTATCAAAGTACCAAGGAAAGAGAAACTGCAGAAGCAATTCCCACATCCCAACTAGGAATTGGATCCATTCAGAATCCGCGTTTGCAGCTATTTTAAGAGTCTATAAAAAACATGCTCGTATAGAAATGTGAATGAGAAAAGAGAACAGATTAAACTAAACTATAATTGATGTATCTATTAAACTAATAAAAACTATATTAAAGAATTAACTAAAACCAATAGAAAGAAAGCATAGAAAGAAATAGAAAAAGAAATTTGATTTTAATAAAAATTGATTAGTACATTATATACACATGAATATATTATAATAATAATATTATATAATTATTTTCTTATTATATTCAGATGTACATTCTTGTAACGAAAACAAGGAATACTTGATACATTGTTATTTGTTCAAAGAAATCTGTTATTTTCTATCTAATAATTTCAATCTTTTCGTTTCGTGATAGAGTGGATTATAGCTCAAAACTTTTCTATATTTATTCCAAATTTCCCTTAATGTTGTGCAATAACTTTTAATTCACCTTTGCATCTATTGTACTTCTAAAAGAAAAATTGAATAAGAAAGAAAGCCGAATCAAAAGGGTTAAAACATCCTAAAAATGGCCACGTAAGAACTCGCGTAAAGCTCCGGGCAAAAATAAAAGAGGTCTTCTCTTGAGGGAATAGTCAGGAATCTCTCGCAATAAGAATAAAGAGTCCACGAATTTCACACCAAGACGAGTTCTTAAACTCGAGTTAAGTTTATCATCAACGTCGTTGTGCTCGAGAGCACGTGCATTATCTTCATCGGTGAATCATGCCAAGAAATAGAAAAGAATGTATATATATATATATATATATATATACACGTGGAGGAAATAACGAGCAAATTTTAAAGCCAACCCCATTCCCCCTTGTTTCTTCTCATCGATCAGATCCACGATAATACGGGTACTTTTAAAACTTGAGAAGAGAAAAAAAATGTCCACGAAGAAAATTTTCCCCGGTAAGGATATCTTCGAGGATCCATCGTGAAAAGTTAAACGGCAGACTGGAAGAGTCTTCTTACAATGGAAATTCAATACGTGGAATTTCTTGTTACTCGAACCTCCATTAACAACTATGTAAATATTTTATCGCTCGAAATGTTTTGCTTTCTATTTTTTTTTTTTTTTTTTCTATAAGCTGTGTTTCTCTTATTTTTTTTCTCTTCTTTTTTTTTTTTTGAACGTGGGTGTATTTTTCATTCGGTTGAAAAGGTTGTCTCATCTTTGAGGTTTTGAGTTGGTTTAGACTCTCAGAAGTTAGGTTTACGACTATCTTCGTTGTTTTCGTATCGAATGGGATAAAGACAAGCGTAAAAGAAGAGAAATGTAATAAGAACACAAAGACACTATGCTGTTCTATGAATTGTATTCTTCTGAAAGGAAAAATTGATACAAAACAAAGGCAAATATTAGGTATGGATAACCCGTAATACGTAAAGTATGAAAACAAATTTGAGAATAGAAAAATATATTCTTTTAGGAAAGATGTAGCAATTTAAAACAAGGGTAAAATAAATGTAAAGGATGGAAAATATATTCCATGAATATATTAAAAGAAGAAAAATATATTGTGAAAATATAAGAAAATATATATATAAAAAAAAAAGGAAAAAATAGAAAATTCTTTCTTCTTCGTGAAACGATATTCTAAATTGAAAAATATTTAAAAAAAAAAAATACCATCGACAAATGAAAAATGATTGATTATACGTGTTTTTAACCCAAACTATTCTATACTTTTTCAAACAAATCCCTTTCATTTATTAATTTTTATATATCTATTTTTTTTTTTTTTTAGACGAAACAAAATTCAATTGAAAATATTACAAAGTAATCATAAGCGATAAAAATTTTATATCAATTTGCTAATATCCTCCGTCAATTTATCGACGATTCGTTCGAAGAAAGAATAAAGTATCCGCGAAAACTCATCTCAGTTGCAATTTAGTCGATCCAATTACAAAAAGAAGTTTCTCAAACACTCAGAACCTTTTGGGGTCGAGCTGCCGCGTATCCGACAGAGGCTTTTATCGAGCCAGATGGCCGACCTTGCACGGATCAAACTACTAGCCTCGAGGATCTTACTCTCCACTGTCACCGAGGATCTTCTTTTTGTACACTCGACCGAGGAGTACAGTCACCCTACGTGAAACGAAGATTAACACAGAGAATTGTGCATGATTTATTTGCGTCACTCGAGCGGACAGGCCTTCCATTTCTTTATTTTTGTTTTTCTTTTTTTTTTTTTTTTTTTTTTTTTTTTTTTTTTTTTTTTTTTTTCAACGTTTTGACATTTGCTATCGAATAAGTGGCCGAATGACGTAATTCATTGATAATTGAACGACATTCGATCGGCTGCCCCCTGTAGAGCGTCATACCAACGATATCACGTTATCCTTATTTACAGTTTTATTTTTCGATCGAACGGAGATTGATCTCGAATTAAAATTATTATCGATTGATAGAAGTCAATGATGGATTATATTGTACATTATGAGCGGTTCGTGGAATAATGGATAATTATATAACGCTTAAGTGATGAGTAGTATATTTCTTCTTTTGATGTTCGAATTATGGAAATTAATATTTTTTTTTTTAAATATAGGATAATTATGTGCATAATAAAATAGTAATATGGCAATTTTATTTAATATACGCGAATAAACAATTGATTTTTCGAAATTTAAATATTTAAACATTACAAAAACAAGTAATTGGAGAGAAAAAACGATTTTACGATAAGTCCTTTTTTTTGTTGATTCAGAATAATTTATTAATTGTCTCGAATCAACAACGAATCTATTATAGTTATTTATTATTATTAAAAAAATAATTTGTTAAATTAATTTATAAATATGTCTTATCTTCTTGAAATTCTTTTCCCCCTGACAATGTCACGAATTTTCTCTCATTACTTTCTGAAAGCGTTTATTATCCAGGAATAATTTAACGTATAAACAAAGGATGTCATCTGATTCTAAAGAATGGATTTATCTTCATAAATCTGGTTGATAAAAACAGCCTCGGCATGGTTATTCAATTAGAAGTTTAAGAGCTTTGTTTTAATTAGAAAAGAATGGATTAAACGAGAAGGATAAAAAATGAATAAAGAGATTAACTAAAATACGTGTTATTACGTTTTAAGTTCATAACTTTTTAATTATGATTAATTAAATCTGTTACAATTTCTTAAATCTGTCTAAAGAAAAATAGCAATTTTTTGCTAAAATTTATACAATGATTTTACATTTAAAAAAAACTCACATTAATACTCTGTTTTGAATAAAATTAAAATAAATATGAGAAAATAATTTTCTTTCATCTCAAATTATTAAAATTATTGATCATTATCTTGAGATTATTATCTAGAAATGTTTCAAAATAGTGATACAAATTAAAATTAAAAAATAATTTTTCTACTTTTGACTCATCTTTTAATTTTTTCTATCCTCAAAATAAACTCACATCAACCTTTCAATGATTTACTCTCAAAGTGAAAGAATTTCCATTTTTTTTTTCTTTTAAAGATCAAAACTTAATCATATCGTGTATATTTATTTCCACAAAGAAACTTTGAACGAGAGAAAAATAATGAAATCTAAATTCTTTTAGTTTTAAAATAATACTTATTTTTTTTAAAAATAATATTTTGAACATAATATCCTATCATCTAAAAAAAACCATAAATAATAATAATAATCAATATATATATATATATAATCTACTATAATTTATTATCATAATCTGAAAAAAATTTCACAAAAAAAATCTAAATCTCAACAGAAACTTAATCACTCAAAAAAAAAAACCTGTACAAACGTTTTCAATTCAAATCAAATCCGAGAAACTAATTTCTCTCTTTTTCTATTCAAAGATAATAATTTTATTTCTCTAATCCCAACCAATGGAAATGGAAACACGCAAAAGTGTCGTCGGTCAATCCTCTATTTTTTCGTACTCGGTTTTATTATAAATCGATACCGTGCAAAGAGAACGAACGACCAAACTGAAAGGTGAAAGAAAAAGAAAAAAAGATGAAAAAAGATCTTTGAAATGAATGAATCGTTTCCTTTCGAGGAATCAACGATCTTTCTGCGAGGTCGTTGTGACTGCAAACAATTTGATTATGTAAACGAAAGGGAAGCAAGATAAATCACGACTAATATTACGGTCCATCTGTTATACTATTATATAAATGACAATTTAGAAATGTACATGACAGAGAATATCTAGAAAAATCGAGGGAAATATGAAGAAAGGTCAGTATTATTCTCTTTTATAGGATTTCGATATTCAAAGTTATCAGAGATTCTGCGTTATATAATCATGAAATTTGTAAGTTTGTTTCCTTTCTATTTTTTGAACAATTGTCGTGGTTGATCTTTTTATGTTTAATGTCAAGAGAATATACTATTATTATTATACAAACTCTCATTGGTAAAGCTTGATTAGTCTAAGATTGAAATATATGTTAAAATTAAATAAAAATTAAAATTTTAGAAAACTTTTATAAATTCTCTATTTTTATCAAGAATTAAAATGCTTAAAGTTAATCCATGCTTAAATTGATCTACTATAAATACTATGAATATAATTACTTTAATATATGTAAATATTATGAATTTGATAGATACTTTGATATATTATTCATGTTATTTAGACACGTTAATTATATTTTGAAAATAATAATGATTATTTAATTACTATCAAGAATTGTAATTATATTTTATTAATTTGTTTAACTCTACACTAAATTATATATTTTTTTTGTTTTTTGTATATTATACATATTTTTTAAATGTATAAAAATTCCTATTTTAATAAATTACTATTTTAATAATATACAAATAATTTTGAAAAGAAAAATGAAACTACTTTTAAACATACTATATAAATATATGAAAAAATATAAATATATGAAACGAATTCACTGCTTAAAGATACAAATATATGAAGAAATCCACCGTTCAGAAGGTTAACAAGCTCTATCACTCTGTATCATGATCTTTTCGCAAGTTCGTTAGTGGGTTCTATTTAAAAAGATAAAAATGACCTTGAAATCTTTGAGAAACATCTTTATTTCACATCGTGTTATAAACGATTCCAAATCACTTAATTTTGCCTGATACAACATTTTTTTCTATTTTCTATCCTTCTGTAACTATAACTCAGTTAATCCTAAAATACTTTTGATACATATAACGTTATGATTTTTTTTTTTTAAATTACAAAACTGATTCGAGGATGAAAAGATAAAAAATTTATTTTTATTATTAAAAATTCTATTCGTTTTTTTCGAAATATTTGTTTTGATTTTAATGTTCATCAAAAATGTAGCTACTTAAGTTTTACTAAGATTACTAAGCCTTATTAAAATTTATTAAGGTCCACTATGTATAAATCTTTGATTATATTATAAAGTAACTTGCATAAATGAAACATCTTGCCAAGAAATTCATCTAATCCAAAAATCTTGATTTTCACTAAAGTTTGTCTATATGTAGAATATAATGAATTAGATATTTATAGATTAGATTTTTTCATTTAATAAAATCTATATTCGAAATTCGAATCATTATGTTTCGAATAAAATGTTGCCTGGAAATATTTTTTACAATAATTTGATAAAAATACTAAAAATCTAAATATTTTATATTTAAATTTTTTATCTAGTTTTATTATAGAGTTATATTTAAAAAAAGTATATCCAATCTTTAAAAATCCTGTTCACTCTCTTAAATTATCTTAATAATTTGTCTTATAGTAATTTTAATACCCTCAAAATTCTAAATCTAAATATATCTTATTATTACAAGTTTTATTTGCAACAAATGCTTTAATACTTTCGTGAGCCATTGTACTATATATAATAAAATATATAAAAGTCCGAATATAGCGTGTCTGAAAGAAAGTTTTAACGATAATTTGCGGTCGACGATCGCTCTTTTCGGTAGTGACTTATTTCCTTCGATCACGCCAGTAGTTGGATAAAAATAATTTGAAATCCAGCTTAATTCACCGTAAATTGATAAAAATTGAAATAAAAAAAAAAGTTTTTGATTTATCTAGTTTTATATCATATATTAGCAATAATTAAATATTATTTCATTGGAATTCATATAGAACTTTCGATTCGGGAATAATTTTCGAAATTTTCATTCATGCCGAACATGAAATTTTTTTTATTAAAAGGAGATTTTATATCGTGTGATTTTAATAAAAAAAAATCCTTATGTATTATTCATTAATTCTATTTTATTAATCTCAAAGGAAAAGCAAAATTTCGAATTAATTTAATAATTAAGTAAAGAATGAGATTTTTCGAATATATATATAAATTTTAAAATTGTTGAAAATTAATATTGAGACAATTTTTATATAATATTTATTTAATTTCGCATTGAGATTTGACGAATCATACAACGAGAAAAAATTTAATATATATATTCGTTACAAAAAAAAAAACCAAAGTTTCGCCTCAATAAATCCCAATAAAAAGAACGAAAGAAACTTAATTAATAATGTAACTGAATTGATGTCCAATTCTGATAAAAAATTCAAACACTCATCGTCGAGTTTCGTCTTCGATTCCATCGATTTTCCTCTCACGAGAACACTCTGGAAAAGATATTGACAACATCGAGATGTTAAGTTTTTTTGGCTGACAAACTTTCGTGCTGGCAAATAAAGCGTGACTAATTAAAAATGCATAAAGCACCGCGGTTTATTTTCGTGCATCACGTATCGAGACGTAGGCGTAGATGTGTGTAATTTGGTGTTAGTGGAGAGATGCGGTTTACGTGTCAATATGAAATTCGTGGGTAGTTTCTTCCAATATTCGTCATAGGATCCGATTCCTCTAGGAATTGAAATGGTAGAATGCGACCGAAGCGATTTTCGAGAAGAATTTTGTGTTAAAAAATAATTCGATACAAATGCTAATATATAATTTACAATAAATAACATCAAAAATAAAAGTCAACGACGATAGCAAAAGAAAATATGGACAATAAACGAGAGGAAACAATTAAAACTGATCAACGATTGATAAAAACAAAATGGAATTATATTATGAAAAATCCAATTATTCTTTTCGACAAATATCGAATAATATGAAAAAGCAAAAATTAGTGATACAAGCATTCGATACAACATTGATATAAGATGATCTATTACAACAGAAATTTATTCGATTGTTTACAGAGTTCCCATTGTTCGCCGATTTTAATCAAATTTATATATGTGGCAATACGTTTTCTCGACATGAATCGAAAATAAGCAAGAATTTTTCTTTATTCAAAAACCCGATTCGAAACGAGCGAAATAATTGATAGATCACCAAATGTATAGTTTTTTTACTCGAATAAAAGAAACGCAATTTGTTCTATTTATTTGTTTTTTATATATATGCGAATTGTAACATGTCGCAAACATGGAAATATCGCGCAGTGAATGGAAATTTTCACCGGGAAATACTCGGAAAATTTACTTTACATTCATTCTAACTAAATATTCCCTTGGTCGGTATTTATATAAAAATTCAGACAATGTTTCTTTAACCATATAAAATTCAAAAATTAAACAACATAGGAAGGGAAATATTATGTTTCGTAATAAGTTTAAAAAAAAAAGGAAATTATGACTTTTAATTCTTATTTAATCAACAAATAATTTTATAATTTATTTATTAGTATAATTAATTAATTAAGATGATCTTATAACCTATTTATCATCATAATGTATTACTTTTTAATAATTAAACATTTACAAAAATTATTTACAAAATTTGAAATTAGAAAGATTATCTTTATAAAATTTTCTCGAATAATGACTATCTTTTATAATAATTTCTAAATCCTAAATAATTAAGATATTTATTTTTTATCTCTTTTTTAAAATCTAAGGTTATTAAAATCTCTACTTTCTTTTTTCTAGAAAATATTTTCATAATATCAAATATTAATTTTCAAGTTTTCAAAATCATATTCTTGCTTTCAACTCTTTCGAAAGACCTAACATCAATTTTTAAAAATTAACACCTCTTTCTCCTTTACAAACGATATTTCTTTAAATTAATTCTTATATATCACTTTTTAAGAATTAATAATCCTTTCTACTTAATAAACAATACCTATTCGATTTCGAGCATTGACTCTCAATTTTTCAACGATCTCTTATTTTTTTTATCCTCCCTTAAATTCTTAAATTCTTTATAAAAATCAATATTCCAATTTTCCTTCAAAAAATTCTGTATTTCTGTATCATTGATCATCATACATCTTTGATAATCTTTTGGTTTCAAACTATCTCGCGAAGACTTGTACTCATCGGTTTTAACAAGTTTCCCCGCACATTCAAGAAAGTAACGCCCACGAACCGGTAGCAATACGTTCCCCGCTTATATTCCAGGGTTTCCTACTGCCAAACAGAATCTGTACAAGAGTAAAGAGTACATACTTACATAGTTAACTAATGATATCCAGAGATTTAACCAGTCACGCGAGATACCTTGTCGGCAGAGACAAGGCCTCTTAATTACGGTTTTATCGTGTAACATGATGCAAGTATTCGAACGAATTTACTTTTCGAGACGAAACGTGAATTTGCGCCGAACTTTTGAATAATTCATTTATTCGTTGAGTAATTTGATTTGGATCGTGAATTGGGGAAAAAATCTTGTATTTTATGACACAAGTTTTTGATATTTAGTGTAATGTAATTATTCTTCGTCAAAGAATAATAAAAAAGAATGTACAGAATAATAAATAAGAATTATTCTTATTTTTTAAATTTTGATAAATGTTCGCGGTATTTCGAATTTTCTAGTTTTAAAAATGTTATATTGTATGCGGATATTTCGTAGAAAAAAGTTTGTAATATTTCAAATTTCTTTTTTTTATTTTATGTTTGATAAAAATTCATGGTATTTCGAATTTTATCCCACAAAAAAATTTATGGAATTCGAAATAAAAGAATTTATGAAAAAAAAATATTTTATTTTTATATTCTCTCTATGTTTCCATATTCAATTATTCTATTTTTCGATTTTTATATTTGGCAAAAGATCGAATGAAATAAAAAGATTTTATACAATTTTAGATAATTTGAAAAATCTATTGATTCGAAATAATCAATTTGATTATTAAATGATATTATTGGGTCGTAAGTGATGATAACAAATTTTCAGTTTTATAATTAGATTAAATTTCTTCATTTCTTCAAATAATGAAGAAATTTAATTTTTATTAGTATCTTATATTATATTTTACTAAATTAATATTTTTTATAAAGAATTATATTTTTTATGATAAAAAAGAAATAAAAATATGAATAAAGTTTAAATAAAGTCTAAACTATTGCATAATTTATTCTTATGTATTAATCAAAACTTAATGATACCAATTAAATAACATTATTATTATTATTTTATAATTATAATTATAATAATAATAATGTTTTATAATATTAGAAATAGAAATCTATATATTATCGAATTATTATATTTCACATCATTATTTGCCAACACTAATCTATTTGCTTTTATAGTTTCTAGATTTCTAATCTAAATTCCTAGATTTTAGATTAGAAAACAAAATATAATAAATCATAATTTCTAAATGTTTTTCTTGTATAGTTAAATGAAATTCAGATCTATATAATGCACATGTGAAAATAATGATAAATGTGTTCCCCTAGCGGGCCCTGACTAAACCTATGTATTTAAATTCATACAAAACCGCGCGCTTTCTTCCACCGCCATGTCTAATTTTCAAAACAAATCATCTATCATACTTCGCTTATTATTCGCTTGTTACCCTTTCCAAACATTGTATAAATGTATACAGGCGATTATGCACATGCTCCAACATGTTTCAATAAAAATAATAACAAACACATCAAAAATCAAAACGGAAAATTAAGAGTCTCTTACCTCGCGATGCAATGATACGGCGTCATATACGTCGTTTCCTACTCATCCTTCTTTCTATTGAATCGAAAAGCAAATTTCTTCTTCTATAGATGAAAAGGGAATAGAATTGTGTCCAATATACGTAATACACGGTCGATTAATCAAATTCTCGATTCGAATGGAATACCACATAAAATAAATGAAATAAAGATAACACTCACGACCGAAACTACAAGGCAATAATAAAACGAAAAAACAACGTAAAAACTTCGAGTCGAGCACAATTATTACTTTTTACCGTTGCACGCAATTAAATTTTACGTTTTTTCTTTCGTTTCGCGTTTATCTTTATGTACACGTTGTTCGTTACACACTTATACCGACGATTAACAGGATACGTATTACTTGGTCGACTGACGAGCCTCGACTGCCGCCCCGATGCGAGGCTCACTTCATGGCATCCCTACTTGTGCCCGCTTCCCCCACTAAGGGTTCACAGTCTGATACGGTTAAGGTTATGAATTTCGTTGAATTTGTTTATTCTAAAATTCTAAATGTTTTAGCGTTCCAAATATCGTTCCAAGAAATGAAATATGATGTATTATTTATATATAAGTATTTGCATAAAATATGTTTTATATTTAAACTGACTTAGAGAAGTTATATATAAAAATTGTATCAATCTTGAATTCGAATTAAATAAAACAGGTTATAAATATTTTTTCGAAAAAGACAATTTTAAATGAGATGAAATGTTAGCTTCTTTTTTCTATTAACAGCGTAATATATTATTTTACTTATTTATGATATGTTTTCTAATAATTATAGGAAATTTTATTATGTTTTATACGATTTTGTTGAAAACATAAAATATAAATGCAACGAATCTGTCTCGTTAAAACTTTCTACGAAACATTTTCTGCAAAATAAATACAATCCTTTTTCTTTCAAACGGTTAAAATTGTTTGTTTTTTTAATACATTTATAAATAATAGAAATACATATTAAAAAATAATCAATGACAAAACGCACGACAAAAAATAATTATACCTTTTGGCTCATATTTTTTTATATATGAAAACTTTTTACACGATAAATTAATAATTCACGAGAATTGAATGCAACGCGAAAATAAAACAATCAATTAAAACGAGAAAAAACTATTTTTGATAAAATTGATTACAAATATAAAAAACATACAAACAAGAAATAATAAAATATCAATATTATATGTTTTCAATATATATTCTATAATATGTATTAAAAAATAGAGAATCTTCAAGAAAATATCAAAATATTCGTAATTAAAGAATTAAAAAAGAATAATAACATTTTTGATATTCAATTTTATCAATGATCAAGACAACGCGATATAATAGATATATAGCATGAAATATGATGAATTTATTAATAAAATCATACAAATATCTCAATAGCATTAGTATTTTAGTATTGGAATTCATTACGTAATGGAATTTACACAAACTATAAATAACATTGATAGAATAAAGCCTCGTCGTATAGAAAATTAAATTTAAATAAAAATACAAATTTAAAAGAATTAACATTAAAGAAGATCGATATACGTGTACACGTGAGAGTTGAATTTTCAATGAAGATATGAAATCGTGTAAATGCTATTTTAATTATTACTGATTCGATAAAATGATCTAAATTCATTTTAAATTTATATTAAATTTTTTTCATATTTCATGGTTATTGGAAAAACGATGTTAAATTGACGAATATTAATCAAAACGACTAAGTATCCGACCGTTTTCCAATAATGGAACGTTTCCTTTACCACGATTCACGTTTTCCACGAATCACTGTAACCGATAATTAGTTCCGGCGGAAACTAAACCCAAGGATATATGTGTACACAGTTCACAATGCATGTCACACTTTGAAACCGCGGAGGACTCGTTAAAACTTTAATATCGAATGCTTCTACAAAACCATTTTATGTACTTGCATTTACTGCTAACATTTCTCGCAACTCGTATAGTACTTTTTAAAAATAAATTAACTGCTTAACTAACATTGGACGTGCTTAACTAACTTTGCGACGTTATTTTACAAATAAATATGCTAATCAGAAA
>NW_006263711.1:0-40989 GCF_000469605.1 Apis dorsata | reverse complement strand
AAAAAAAAAAAAAAAAAAAAAGATAATATAGAAAAAAAAAATCTTACTTCATGAAAATAATTTGAGAAAATAAGATTAATTTTGTGTGTGCCAAATTGTTAATTAAAGATTATTATATACAAATAATTTTTTGTGATACTTAATTATTTAGAGAAACAAATAATTAACTAGAAAGCAACTATAACTAAGCCGTCATATTTCTATTAACGAATTGCCAAATGATAATTATAATAATCATATTTTTACTAAAAAACCAATAATAAAGTTATTTTTTATATTGCAGACAATTTGATAATAAAATTAATTCCAATAAAATTAAAAAAGAAACATTATACTCATCACTATTGTGCCCAAATGTCTTTTCCATTTGTTTTAGAATTTGATGTGATCTCATGATTTTCTTTATTTTATTTTCTGTTCAATATGTTAAATATAATTATTCTTTTCTGATGAAGATTAATATACTTTGAATAGAAAAAATATAATTTTTTTTTATTAAATTTTTATACTATAAAATTACGAAAATAATAACTATAACTTTTTTTTCAAAAATTAACAGGATTTCTATTAATTAATTGTATAATTTCTTCTTGACAGAAATAAAAGAAAGACTAGCGAATCTACAAAAGAAATATGTATCAATTAGTTAATTCAAATATAAAATAATAGATAAATGAATAAATAATTTTACCTTTCATTTACATTTGGTTACAAAATATTTATTCTTCATCATTCTTTATTTTATTTTGACATTATTGAATATATAATAAAATAATGTATATTAAAATTCTATAAACGAATTCTTTTTGTTTCAATCAATGCTTCTTTTTTTTATCGTATAATATTTTACATAAACTGAATCAAATATTTAAAAATTATTCGAATGTTTAATTATATATAAAAAGAATATTATATTTCATTGTGAAAATATCATCGAGTTTTTAATGATTCGCGCAATTGATTGTAATATTATACCTTTTGACAGCTTTCTTCAATAAGTAATTTAAATTTACAGCCAGTTGATTACGTGAAAAATTTATTAATTTTCCATTACTTTGTACGCCATAAAATTCATAGCCATAAATTTTATTTAATAAATTGCACAATCTGTAAATTTTAATTTAATTATTAAATGATTTATTTACAACAATTAATTTTTAAATTTTAAATTAAAAGGTTGTCCAATCAATTATAATCATTCTCATCCATACGTAAAATTCTTATTAAAGAGGATCTATTAATTCTGCTTAAAAGAGTAATCCATTTCCATAATAATTCAGATAAAAATTCTTTTTTCAGTATACATTCTTAATTAATTATGAATGTTATATTTTTTTATTGAAATTTATTCTAAAAAAAAAAAAAATAAATCTTTATTAGAATCTATTCTTGCTTTTCATGCTATTTTTATAAGAAATTAATATTCAAGAAGTTAAAGGATTACATATCATATCATATGCAGTATGATACAAAGAATTTCATCAAATTTGAAAATTTTTCAATAATTAGCTCCAATAGCATAATTCTAAAATTATTGCTCCATTAAAGCATCATATAGGAAGTATACAAAAAGAATTGAATGTTATCAAGGGCTTCTACTGTATTTATTCCAAAAGAATTTCTTCCTTGCTCAAAAGCTGCTTATTTATCGAAAGCTTTCTCGATCTCTAAAAGGTTATCAGAAGAATTTCCGTTTTTTTCGTTTTTTTCGTACACGTTCCATGGGAATTATCTACTTATATTTTATTTGCTCTCAATAGTTTTTCTCATTTTATCCTGTTCCGTTTTATTCCTCGATATTTCAATGTTGGAAAAATTTCAGTTAACTTCATCATCAATATCGGACGTTTACCTTCCGTAATTCTTATTCATTAAACCAGTCAATTTCTCCACTTCGACAGTTGAACATTTGCTCGATGTGTTATTTATTGGAAAGAAATAAAAAATAAATTTGAAAAATGAAAAAAAATTCAAAAGAGGGAATAAACTTTATAACATAATATAATAATATAATAGAATAGTATAATATAATAAAATTGAAAATAATAGAATATTTTTTTTTTCGAAAAAAAAAAAAAAAAGAAAATAAAGAATCTCTTTATTCCTACATTTCATGATTTTTCTTCTTCTTCTTATTTTCTACAATTGATCGATTTTTCTCCATTTCAAAAAGAGTCATTCAGAATGTTTCTTAAATGAAAATTCTCCAAACACTTTAAAATAATCTCATACATTTATTATCATCTTCTGATCCAACATTTTCCAATATAGCATATATCAACAGTGAAGAGCATTTTAAATATTTTGAAAACAATTTCAAAATGATTGCATTCATCATCCATCAGTAATTATTAAAAATATACAAAGTGTAACATTGAAATTTATTATTCATTGAACAAAGTCAAAATCAATTTTACTTATGCTCTTCTCTTAAGTATCTACTTACATTATACTTTTCCAAAATTTGATAACAACTAATACGCTAGAAATATAAAAATCTTTGAGGTATTGAATTGAGATACAATTTAAAAAATAAAATTAAAAAATTAAAATAAAAAAATATCCCTTAATAATATCTTCTTCATTTTCCCCATTAATAATCATCTATTCATTTCCAATTATTTAACAATTTATGAAAATCATCGTTAAGTCCATCTTCTAGGTCAGTTATGAAGCGCCTCTACTTTCTCCTGTATGCCGTGGGATAATCCGTCAAAATGCTGCCAGTTGAAAGAATGGCACCTGGACCGCCTAAGAGTCCACCTTTGTTCGCCAACCATCCGTTACCACCGAAAAATCCGGCTGGTTCCACTCTGTTAGTGTAAAACCCGGAATCAGTCAAACTGGCGAGATTCAATAAATTATTCGCGTTGCTTAATTGCTTCCCCTCCTCTTGATTCCGAAATCCAAAATTATTCAACGCCTCTTTGAGCTGAGTGACACGATTCTGGAGAGTCTGCGGGTCGATCTGAAGATTCTGGACCAATGGCGTGAAAAACCAGGAGAAAAGGCTTGGTTTCGACGTGGTACTTGTTTCAGGCTGAAAATTAATGTTAGTTTGTTAAAAGAGTTATTTAATGATGGGATAAATGTGAATAAATGGTATAGAGCTTGATATAGAATATATCTTGAAATATAATCGAGTTTTATTTTTTTTTATTCGATGGAATTTAAATTATGGGAGAATTTGGGATGGAATATTTTTTATCATGTTGGAAAATTTAATAATTGGAACGAAGAATTTGGGAATTTGAAATATTCTTTTATATATTGGATTGATAAAATTGAGGTGAAGAATTTGGTTGGTACAATTGAGATTCCTTTTTATTGGATTGATAGAATTTAATTTAATAAATGCAGCAAAAAATTTAGTGCATAATTATGATTCCCTTTTTTTTTATTGGATTTTAAAATTTGATTTAATAATTGGGATGGAATATTGATGTCCGTGAGAAATTTTAAAAAAGTTTTTTTGTGGAGATAAAAGAATTTTATAATTTTATTATAATTTTATAATAGAGTGCAATTTAATTATACAATGAAAAATTTGGAATGTAATAATTTAATTTAAGAAAAAATTGAAAAATATGTAAATTGAATCAACGATTGGAAAAAATTTATATTTAATTACAATGCCAAAGAGAAAGAATCAAAAATTTGAGTTCATTTGCTTTTTTATAAAATTTATATTAACATTTTTTTTCTAAATTGAGAAAAATAATTTAATAAGAATTTCAAAACATATAAATTTAAGAATATAATTTTGTAATTAAGGATTAATAATATATATTATAATTATTTAAATAAGATAAATCTATAATTAAAATGAATAATAGAGCTACAGTTTCTTCGATTATATATTACTTACGATAAAATATTTTTACTATTTTTGTTTTATATCTTGGAATCAGATCACATTTCAATTTGGATAAATCTAAAATCTATATGACATATAATCTATATCTTAAAAAACTTTTTTATACTTTTCCTCGAGGATTAAGGGAGATTATTCTTTTCTGTCAAACCTAAAAAAGAACTAAAATTTAAAGTAACCACCGTAAATCTTGCGAAAAGCGTAAAAAACTGGTGTTACACACGTTTTATAATCCACATACATATAAAGTATAAAACACGATTTATAATCCCAGAAGTGTTGTACTTTATTGTTGCAAAGTATTGTATAACAAGTACTCCAATGCTTTGTGCTTTGACTATTGTATCCATTGTGCTTCTGTTTCGAATGTATATCTTCCTCGAGTGGATCAATTATATACCTTCGATACTTACAGTTTGAATATTCTTCAATGTTGACGTGATATTAAAATCTTGATCCACGGTATCTGTCAGTTTCACATCGTCAATTTTATCAGATGATTGATCTGGGGATTGAGCGTATGATCCAACAATCTAAATATTCAAGAAGAGAAAAAATGAAATAAATAATATTAAATTCTTTCGAAATAATGAAATTAAAAAATACATTTGAACTGGATTAATTTGAATAAAATACATCTTTTGATAAACACATGATATCAAAAAGCACAAAAATTATACAAATATCAAATTCCTTCGAAATAATAACAGTGATAATAATTCAATTTAAATATTGGATAAAAAAAATAAAAAGCTACAAAATATATTCATAAACTTCTGTAAAAAAACACTCAAATATATATATTAAATTCTAACAATGATATATCGTGCACACATAATGTCATCCCACGTAAATGAACGTAAATAAGAAACAGATAATTCAGAAATACGATTTACCAGTAAGATCAACATCAAAACCGACGACATCGTTTCCAAAATCGATTTCCTCGACAATCCCAACTTCCGCCGAGGGAAAGCACTCACGTAAGTTTCCACGAAGTGCAATAATCGAAATGCAACTGCGTGAACCGTTCCCGCATTCGACAGTCTATATACCATTTCTCCGTTGAACAAAATTTCTCTTATCGAATGAAGGTACCCTCATACGCTCAATACATCACTGATAACGTTATGATTACCAAATTATACCAGTTTCACGTCACGGAAATTTGGAGTAATCTTTTCTATCGCGTTTCAATTTCTTAATTGAAATTAGTTAACTCTAGATGCTAAAAGTTGAAAAGTTAAGCAAAAAAAAAAAAAAAAAAATATCATTTTTGTTTCTTATTTAGAAGGTATCATAAAATATGATATTTAAATGTAATTTTATATGTATTCACTTTTATTATCATAAAATTTGTTCAGCAATAATATTTTATCAAGCAAATAATATTTTTTCAAGCAAATTTAATTGTGTATATGATTTTAATTAATATTTATTTATTTATTTATAAAGATTTAAGTAATTTAATCGATTAAATAAGATCACTTAATTTTTCTCTTTTGTTAGCTTGTTTGCTAGTTGTTTTTATTACAAATAAATTTGTATTTATAAGCATTTTTATATATCAAAATCTTCATATAGGTAGCTATATTTATTAAAATTATTTATCTTTTATTACTATCCGCCTACAAATTGTTAATTAAAAAATGAAACTTTACTTTCTTTTTTTTTATATTTTATTAAATGAAATTTCATTCACTGAAATCATAATCAAATTTTAAAAATATTCTAGGAAAATTCCTTTTAACAATTAAGTGAATCTTGAATAAAGCTTATTAGAATAAATTCTAAGAATTAAAATCTGTTGAATATGAATGGTATATTATTATATTATTATTTTATCAACTTTTACTAATTTTCTTAATAAATAAAATGCTAATTAATATGAGAGTATGAAGAACAAAAAATAAATTCCACTTCCAATTTAGAAAAAAATTCTCATTAAAATATATATAAATTATGAATTTACTGAAGCGAAATATGAGATTTATAATATTTCCAAGTACAGATATTTTCCAAGAAGAGAAATAATTTCTCTGTATAATTTCTCCGAAAATAATTAATCTATTTCAAAAATAATATTTTTCAAAATAATTCTAACAATAACAATTATTATTATATTTAAATTATTACATTTAAAATTAAAATAACTATTTCTTAGACCATAAATTAATAAATTAAGTCTATTTTAAAGGTGTCAATAAATTATTTTTATCGAGAAAATTTTAAAAAGAAAAGAAATTTTAAATTCTTTTCTAATATTCATGATGTAATTTTAAACGACAAAATACATTAAAACTTCCAAATATTCTAACATTTTTTCTACTAACTCACTATTTTGTATATGAATTATACATTATAATTCACAGCAATATAAATATCTTCTTTATATTTTATTTTATTCAAAATTTAATTTGAAATAACAAATTAATATTGTATTTACCTATGTCGATATTAACTATTGAAACGAAACCGGAAATGTTTAAGAAACTAGAAACTGGTAAAAGTGCTACAGTGTTGATAAAAATATAAAATATTAGAAAATCCTCAATTATTAATAGAAAAAAAGAGAAACAGAAGAATGAAATAGAAAATTATATGGAAGATATATATATTGCACATTCCTTTATGCATTAAAAAATTTGTACTCTCTCTAAAAAATATACAATCTCTAATTTTATAATAAAAATATCAATTTTATTATAAATAAGTATATTTTCCTCAAAAGGATAGAATAATTCATCTAATAAAAGTCTATATTACTTACATACTATATTACTATATTACTTATCTGAAAATTCGTTTATCCAAATAGTTCAAGTAATAGAGATACTACTATAACTAGAAGTCTTCTTCTAGAATACTTCCAATAAACATACTAAAAAAAAACATAAATTTTTTATTAGTTTTATCTCTTTATTAATTCAGAGATTCTACTATACCTAGAAATCTTCTTAATATTTTCAACAAATATGCTAATAAAGACACAAATAGTCAGTGGACGAATAGAGATTCAGAGACTTGTGTTAAAAACCAGTCGGCCTTTTCACTATCGCGTACATCTGGATCCACAACCGAATTACCTTGAAAGTGCGTGCAGTCATCGAACAGGATCCGCTGGTTCTCGTCCTTTTTCCTTTACTCCTCGTGAAATCGTCATGACGGCCTTGTGCAAGGTCGCGGCCTTCCAAGAACGAAAGTCATTTGATTGTTCTTCGTGATTCACTTTCGCTCCAACATATGTTCAACATTTGATTAAATTATTAAAATAAATCGTTCATTGTTAAAAAGATGAAAAAACAAGATTCATGATTTCAAGGACAACGAGATATAAATTAAAGATGATATTATTATTATTTTAGATATTTTCTTCTTCTTCTTTTTTTTTCTTTTTTTCTTTTTTATTTTTAAGAAATTAGTATTATTTATACAGCGAGTGGAATTAATGCTTAAAGTTTTTTGTATTATGAATTAAAATATTTTTATAGTTCTACCTGAAAAAAATTTTCAATTAATTGAAATTTTAAATACATACATATTTAGAATTATAAAATAATTACAAAAGTTAATATTTTATTTATTATAAAAAGTAATAATAACTTACTTTTCAATAGTAATTAAAACTATTTTTAATTATAAATATTTATAAGTATTTTATGTTTTTAAATGGATACATAAGTGCTATTAAAATTCAATCAATTAATTAGATGTATACCTAATTAATCGTAATATTTATGTTAGTTAAGATCCATTTTAACCAATCGACATATAAACAGCAAACTCAACAAATTTCAATTCATACTAATTAGAAATTTCCATCCGCATTTGAAAGCATTTTCTAATAGTACTGCTTTTTATTTTAAAAATAATTTAAAAATATAATATATTCATTTCATTAATATATTCATTTAATTTTATACATAAAGTGGATTATGAAAAGAATTAAAATAAAAAAGGAATAGAATTTACTATATTTATGACAAAATAAAAAATTGATCATGAACTTTGAAAATCAAGAAAAGAATTATTTCTTTATAATAATAGAAATTTTTTCTTCAAATGAGAATACTAAAATCCATTATTATAGTAGCAAAAAACTAAATCCAAAATTCAAAAATTTCCATTATGCGAATTATTTGCCATAAATCAAATGAGAAAAACAATCCTTGTTGTACTAAATGACAAAATTCTTTCTTATATATTAATTCCTGAAAAAATAAAATAAAAATAAAATTAATTTACAATTATATAATAATAAAGGATAAAAGATCATAATCAATCTCAAAAATTCAATTTCAAAAATTAATTATATAAAAACTATTATTTACACACCAAATCTAGAAGATTAGAACAAATTTTATCATTCCACTCTTATTTACTTCAAACTTATATTTGAATATATTTATATATATACATTTATTTACAACTTACAATTGGAGCAATAATTTCCTTCAATAATTTTTTTTTTTTCATTCTATTCTTCTTTTCAGTCATATTAAATTCAAATTTACATATATATCTATATATCTGTTCTATTTTTTTTTTTTTCACTCTTACCTCTACTCACCTCAAACTCAAATCTATCACATACCTGTTCCAACATACAATTTTCATCAATAATTCTTTTCTTTCCTCGTTTTTTCTCTTTACTCTTTTCTTTACTCTTCTTAAATCTATGCATATTTAGAATTATAAAATACATACATATTTTTTTTCACTCTTACCTCTACTCACCTCAAACTCGAATCTATCACATATCTGTTCCAACATACAATTTTCATCAATAATTCTTTTCTTTCCTCATTCTTTATTTTTCTTAAATCCACGCATATATCATCCGAATCTACATTTTGATACGTGACACGATCTCTCTTCGATCATTTTTATTATTTCGTCCCATTCTAATGTCCGAACCGTGCGGAACGCGATTGTATCACTGTTCGCCTGAAACCGGAAACCAAAGGAAGCGAATCCACGCTCGGCCACGCTGCATAGCGGAAAACCAAGCTCGGTTCACGCACGCGAGCCGCATACCGATCTCAACTTAATTCAAGTGTCACGCGTCTGCGTTCGCGAACCCTTGCGTGGCCTCTCGTTTCTTCCTCCTTGATTAACACTTCTGCTCTTTTCACGCTTAGAATGTACTGTGCGCGCCGATGGAACCGTTACCAGCCTTTTTCGAGACCAGTTCCTCGGCGACGCTCGGCCGCGAACCTTGATCCACGCGAGGAAAATCGACGAATCGAAGGAACGAGCGCTCTGGACCGGTCTGGATCGTTCAGTTTCGATATAACGACGCTCTCACGCGGACTAGTCGGATTTTTTCCCCGGATCAGTTGATGATGGTGATCCTGTGATCTGGTGCAGTGGTGACATTTTTACTGGAAATAG
Organism: Apis dorsata; assembly: GCF_000469605.1. NCBI lineage: Eukaryota > Metazoa > Arthropoda > Insecta > Hymenoptera > Apidae > Apis > Apis dorsata. The sequence continues at coordinate 31,721 of NW_006263711.1, read as the reverse complement.
TGTTTCTCTAGTGTTCGGGATACGTTCGAGAGGTTGAAGAGGATCTTTCCAGAGAGAGAGAAAAGGAAAGATAGCGATTATTCGAAGAGAGAGATCTGGAAAAGGCAAATATGAAGATCTTTTATTGTTTTTTGGTGATCGTGCTGTCTCGACAGGTGAGATGATCTTAGTGCTGATATTTTATTATTTTATAGCGAATCGTTGTTAATCGACGTGAATAAGTTTGGAAAGTAATTTTGTTCAAAAGAGGAGGGGATCGAATGATTTTTGTCGACCGAAAGTATTAATCAGATTTTATTTAATTATATTGTGAAGAGATTATAGAGATTTTAAAATAATTATATTACTTTTAATTATTAACTCAAAATGAAAAGGAAGAAATCTCAACATCTTGTTTAGTAATTAGTTGAATAATAATTATGAATTTCCGAATTTGGAAAAGAAAATTTTATTTTATCTTGAAGATGGATCGTTTATCGTATTGAAAAATTAGTTTAATTATACATACATGATATATAATAAAATACAGCAATGCAAAAATTCAAATATTAAACACAATTCAAATAATAAATACATTTAATGACTTAAGATGCTTAATATAATTTATAATATAATTATTAGAATTATTTAAAAATTATTTAAATTTTTCTAAATTTTGTAATTATTAAATAAAATTCTAAGAATTGAAGAAAATTATTGATGTGGATTATAAAAAATATCATATTAAAACTTTATAATACTGAAAATTAATATTTGTTAATATTTTAAATAGACTTCTCAATAGACTCAAATATTCCTGTCATTGGAATTACAATAAATATTTCATAATATATACAACAATAATATTTGATATCAAATTTTTATTTTAACAAATTGTCAAAAATTATGTTCTTTTATGATGTTCTTTTTAAAGGTCTCATTAACCATTTCATTCGCATTAGTTGCACAATTCAATTCCTTTTCCAAAAACTTGCACTTTAATTTTGAAAAGGTGAATGAAAAGGTGGGAAAAAAGTTACCACTTTGACATAGATAGAAGGTCGAGTTTTAATTAACTCTCAGAGAGAAGTTTCACCAAAGTTTAAGCCGCCCCTTGTGTCGTTCTACCGTTCTCAAGAATCGTGGCCGACGATTTTCTGCCACGAGAACTTTTCCTTCCTCTTAATTATCCTTTAAAGCAGCGATTCTTAACCTTTTATTTACGAATCTTTTCTTTAAATATTATAATTCTTTGCTGTCTCAGGCTTTCATTTAGTTCCAAATTTGAATCTGTAATGTGTGAATATATGTAGTATTTGAAATAACAATATTAAAAGATAAAATAAAGCAAGCAATTAAAGCAACAAAGTATTAAATAAATGAAGGAACAAATCTTACTTACTTATCATAATATTACTTGCTTTTTGATATTACTGCAATATTCACTGCATATAATCTTATAAATTGTACATATATCAAGAGACTTGTATATTTTCTTCAAAATTAAGATATAATTTACTCTATTATCTTGTACACTATAACAAAGAAAATAATTAACAACATTATATCAATAATATATGTTTCACGAAAAAGTGCATATAATTTAAGATTGTTAACTATCTCAAATATTGAAATTTTACCAAAAATAAAACAATTTTAGTTAAGATTTCCAGCACAAATGTATTTATATTTCTAAATAAAAATTATAAAGAACAACAAAAATTTTCGAGAGAATTAAGATTATGATTTTCCTTTCTATAATTTTTAGAGATTACGTATATTGTTATAATTATAATTTTTTGTTTTAGGCTCTTTGTGGAATTCTAAGAAACCCACCTGCCTTCTCGAAGCCAGTTTACTCGGATTCCTATCTTCCTGCAGCTATGCAAGTGAGCATCATCATTAATTCTATAAAAAAAAAAAGCTTCGTTCAATCTATAAAAATTCTAAAATTCAATTTTAAAAGAATTAAAAAAAAAAACATATATTAAATTAAAAATATAATCTTAAAAATTCGGTACACTTACCGAGTCAATGGTAATCCCACCAAAGGAATCTGTTTCTATGTCGCACAGGTGATATTCCACGCTGTCGAGCAATTGAAACTCCTCCAATCAGAAGAGATTATACACAGCTCGACCAACATAGGAGATCCCTCGACCTCGCCGATCACCCTCCCGGATCAAGATCAACAAACAACCTCTCAAGATTCTTCCACCTCTGTCACAATAACTCAAGAGGAGTCGAACGCGGAGGAGGAAGAATCCAAAGACTCGGAAGACTCGTCGAGAAACAAGGAGGAACAAACATCTCAACAATGCCCGGGAAACAAACCGGAAGAGTCCAAGATCGAGGAAGAAACGGAAGAAGCGAAGGTGGACGAGACATCGACATCGGAGAAAGTGGAAGGATCTAAAATCGAAGACGCTTCGGAAGGTTCCAAAGTTGAGGAGACGTTAAGCGATGAAAAGGAACCGAGCGAAACAAAAATGGACAAAATGGAGGAAGGAACATCGGGGAACGCGGAGGGCGCAACGGCGAAACCTGTGGAATCGGCGGAAGATCACACGAGAGTAGAAGAGTCGCCAGAGTTGAACGAGGAAACGCCAGAAACGAACTATGCGACGCCGGAAACGAATTACGAGAAACCGGAAGAGGTGCATGCCGTGGAAGAAACGAATCAAGAAGTGGACGAGGAAAATCACGAATGGATTTCCTCGATCGATACGAGGGTGGAAGTGACGACAACAGCGTTGGGTAATCCAACAGATTCGGATCGAGTAACGATCATTGGGAACGACGAGAAGAAGAAAGAGCCGACCATCGACAGCGTGGTCCAAGGTGTCTACGAGATCTTGAAACCTACCACGTCGAAATTCGTGGATGAAGAATTGTTCGAGGAGCATTCGAAGAGCATCGTGGGAGTTTCGATGGAGAAAATGGAGAGGGCCGAGGAGGAGAGTGACGAGAATAGGTAAGGTTTTTGTCGGGAAGATTATCCTTTGTGAGAATGAGCGAATATGGAAGATTTGACAGAAGATCTATTGTGCCTGGGATTGATGTGAGTTTGGATAATGTGATCTATAGGTTTGCAGAAAGATTAATTGATTAAAATAATTGTTAGGATGTTTAATAGATTAATATTTAAAATTTATATCTAGGTTTATTTTTTTTTTTTAATTGTATTCATGAAAATAAGAATTTTCATAAATGTCTAGTTTTTAATTATAAGATATATTTTATAGAATACATAAGTGGAATATATTCAAGAAATTCACTTCTTATACATCAAAATATTTTCTAACTACTGGGAACTTTTCTTATAAACATTCTTAGACATTAATTTTAAATTACTTTTTTATATTCTATTTAATTTCTTTGATGGTTTAGAAATAACGTTTCTTTAATTAACTTCTTAATGTAGAAAAATGAAATTATAGAAAAAAATTGATAACTTAAAAAACGTAAAAATAAATAACATTGTTATATTCTAGGAAAAAATGGAATTATTTATAAAAATGTTTAAATATTGAAAAATCATTCACGAAGATGCATAGATGCAAAAAAAGAAATAATTAAAAAAGATAATCAATATCATCAATTATGCCATGAGATTAAATTAATTTAATTTGAATTTATAATTCAGATATTTTTATCAAATCTCGTATATAATATTATTTATCATTTTTTTATTGTAAAAATATAGAAAATTTAAATTCGATTGAATTTGATATAATATTTGAATTTATTACAATAATGTACAAGCGAAATAAATTCTGATTAATGTTTCGAACTTGATACGAAGTAGATAAATAGTAAAGTGAGCCAACCGCAACAAGAATATTACTGTTCAGTATTCAATTGAGATATCGATTCAAGTCTCGTTAGAAACTTTATCTAACTAAATGTATACATAAACAGCAATGATTACTTCGAGTATAAATGTTATATCAACTCGTTATGAAACTAAAAGGTGTGTATTCAATGAAATTGCTCCATTATCTTCATAATTTCAACGATAAAACATGCTATTTTTCTTCTGCTATTTTAAAATTAAAAAATTTATAATTCATAAAATAGAGATCCCATAGAGAAATATTAAAGTAAAATGATTTAATTAAATTAATTAATATAAATTTAACAGCAATGATACTGAATATTTTCAATTTTTCCAAATAAATCAAATGAAATTTAAATAACCAATAGGAATAAATTAATAAATATTCTTTACAATAATTAAAAAAAAATAACAAAATCCTAAAAAACGTATCAAATAAATTAAATCAAACGATATAAAGAAATTCTTCTATGAAATAAATTAACCAAAGATTAAATAAAGGTAAAAGATAAATCGAACAAACGAACAGAAAAACTATAATAAAAAAATTATTAGAATATCAATAAAAAATTATCAAGTATTTTATCAACTAGCTTTTTACTTTCCAACCATTTCTCTTCAGGTTCACACGTCTAGGGGAGAAGGTGACCCAAGTTCCAAGGCCGAGTTTGACCAGCTACCTAAGACGTTCCAAAGTACCACCGAGTGCCACCCTTCAACAACTTGCAAATCTTTACGACTCGTTGAGCAAGGATGCTAGAAAACAGGGATTTGGCAAATATACCGGATATTCCGACGAAGTTCTCAATACTTTGGAAACTTCTGCCGAGGGTGGCATAGGGCCACAGATGAAGAAGATTCTTTCCAAGGTGTTGGAACGAAACGAGTTGACGAGGGAAGACGCGAGAATGAGGGCGTCACAGGCTGTTCGAGATCTCGACAACCCTTCGAGCATGCTCAACAAGGATCTAAGAGCCGTGTTGCCTTTGCGTTACTCCCCGTAATCCTAGATATTAGATATAATCGATTCACACGCGTCCACGATTAATTCGATACGTTGATTTAGTTAAGGATTTGTTATCTTGAAGGGAAAATTGATATTCTAGTAGCGTAGAGATTTGATCGAATAAAGTGGAACGTCTGTGATAATAATAATAATCTTGTTTTGATATGAAAATTTTAAATTATGGATTATTGGAATTGGAAATTGTTGAAAATTTTAAATAGAATTAAGTAATTATTTGAATTACCTGTTGAAATTTAGATTACACTTTCTTCAACGTTGATTTCGAGCGTTGATAATATACGGTGGAAATAAAATTATTATTTTCTTTCTGTGTAATTAATAATTCAATAAAACTTTTATACATAGTGGATTGGTTGATTCACTGATATCTATTGTTTTAAGTTAATGTGATTATATATAAACTCTTGAATGACTTCAAGTGATTTAATCTAGTATATCATTGAAATGATCTTCAAATGTCTTTGAAATGATTCTTAATACTTGTAAAATTATTTTTATTAATCTTGAAACTTGAAATGATCTTGACCGAGTTCAAATCTTTTTCAAATATTTTTTGAGCATTAAATATCATTTAAATAATTTTCAAATGATCTTAAAATAATTATTTTAAATATTATATCCTGAAAAAATATTGGAGAAAAAATTGTCTCCAAAAATAAGAAAATTTAATAAAGTATTTTCCAAACATATTTCAATATAATTAGTATAAATCAAATATTCCTGGAACAGCATTCTTTCAAAGCTTTGACTAAAGCATTCAAAACCACAGGAATTTAAAAGTGATTCAATAATTCTGAATACAATGAAGTTGATTCACAACTGATTTTTTTTAATAATGCATCATCATTGTGATATTGACTCATATTGAAAGTTTTTGAGATATCATTCTAAAGAATTGCACTATATATTGCACCTAAAACAAAATGTAATCAATTAATTCAAGAATTTATAACATTTTACAAGCATGCACCACTGAAAGTCTTTTTTTTCAATTTATAAACATATATTAATTCATTAAATATATAATTAATTATTGTATTTACAAAATTCATGTTTGTAATATTTGATACATTATTATTAATTTCAGAGAATATTTTTTTAATCGCTATTAATTAACAAAAAATCACACTTGATAAAAATTATATTTCCATTAAAAAAATAATCTAATTATACAAATCTACTTGATTTTAAACAAGTCTAAATATTGATCTTAAATCCCTGTAAACATAATAGAATCATAATTGCAAAGAATAAATTAACATTACCAATAAAATATTCAAATACATCTGAACGCTGTACAAACATCAAACAATCTTATTTTCTTACAATTCACCACTATTATTCGGCACCATTTATACCAAAGCGAAAATCTCGAGAATTTTCCCATCTACCTTGACCCGTGGCACAATATTATTTATTGCTCGAACAATATGAGCTGGCAAAGAGTCCACGAAGCGACATTACGTGCTTCGAATATCAATCTCTATTGGGTAATCTCGCGTCAATCGTTTGTCCAGGAGTCAGCGGCGCGGACAGAAAACAATAGGGTCGTTGGTACTGATCGAATTAGAAGCATCGAGACGCTACGCCTTTGCATTGCACACCGGTATAAATGAATTTTGAAATCAATGGATCCTTCAGTCGTTGCCTCGCCTTCGAAGAAAGAAATCGTCGAAAAGGAACAATTAGGGTTGAAACATCATGAAGATTTTATTTCTTGGATTTTGTCTTTTTTGCGTAAGTAGAAATTTAGTTTAGTTATTAAAACAAAAATGGGAAAGAGAAAATCATTTGATTATTGATTTTTTTTTTCTAAAATTGAAAAACGTGAACGAATTAATAATAGCAAATTTTATTAATTATTTATTATTTAATTATTACATAAAGTATTATGTAAATATTAATTATTTGTTTGACCCTTGTCTTGATTATGATATGTATTTTTCATAAAAAGAATTTAAATATCCAAAGAAATGGAAGTTCCTTTAATTAAATTTTGTATAATTTGTAATATTTTCATTTATCTTTACTTTAATTTATTTAAAAATTATAGTGATTAACATATTTATAACATATGGAAATTATCTTTGGGGCAATAAATTCTCTTATATTGTTAATTATGTATTTTCAATAAAATTGGTTTCAAATTTTAATATATCTTTTTTATAAAACTAAAGAACAAAAATGTGTTTCTATTATAAATAATTAAATAAAGTAATATCAATTTAAAAAAAAGATTTGATTTATAAAAGATTAATTACAATGAAAATTAAATGCAATAAATGAATTTTTTTATTTGTGACAATGTTAAATAATTTAAATAATTTTTTTATATGAAATTTTTCAAAAGAATTTAATTTAGAAATTAATTTCTAAACGATTTCAAAGAATTTTTGAAAATTATCTAATTCACTTGATAATCTCTTTAAAAAAATTCCACCAACCAAAATATGAAAGATTTAATTAATATTTTCGATTAATATCGCAAATAAATTAAAAAACAATCCAAAAACGTTAATTTTCTATATCATAATTAATTGATCAAATTTTGAAAGGAAGAAAAGATAGAAAAAACAAATAAAATATATTTCAGCTCTCTATCCTGAGAGTGGAATCGAAGCCACAAATAACGAAACTGTTCCCGATCCCAGAAGAAACAAGCGATCCTCCACAACGATCTGGCAACGATACGAAGCCTTTGGACAAATTATTCGGAAAATTGCGAGCCACGTACAACTTCGTGTTTCGAAAGCCAGAGAACATGAGCAACGTGGAGAAAATTTTGGCCAAGGATACACCTGACCCTGATGTCGAAGCGCTTAAAGTAATCTGGTCTAATCGAATGCAATCGAATTCGAAGGATAAGGAAGATTCGAAGAAATCTCAACCCAAGGGAATGTATTTAGCGGCAAACGACGAATGGGTGAATGATATTCAACCTTTAGATCATTTAGAGCCTTTAGAACCATTGGAATTGGAAGACGAAGTAGAAAATCATAAAGATCGAGAGGTAGAAATCGTTACACCGAGAACCAGTTTCCAGTTTCCGGTCACATTTAGTCGTCATCTCGTTGATTGGCTTGGATCACTTCTGGGAATTACTTATGGAGTATATTCTAAGTTAGCCAGAGCAATTTATAGCAATTATACTGCAATACGTATTAGCTGATTGTAAGAAATATAAATTTTATATTACTTTGGATTTTTGTTTGTATTAAAAATAATTGAATAAAATGAAAAGTGATGTAAAGTGTTCATCCCAGGATCTGAAACATAATAGAAACATGGTAAAACTGCATTTATTTTAATTCAACATTCCATTTGATTAGAGTTCATTGATTTTCATCAATTTCTTGTAATTTTTCATTTTTTTTAATAAAAATTCATAAATGTGATTGAAATAAATGAAGTTTTACAGATAATACAAGTAAATTTTTTCTTTACATTTATTTTATTCAAAAATATCTTGGTCTGAAAAATACATGTGTTACCTCTTATCCATTCTTTTCTTTTTTTTTTCTTTTCTTTTTTGGCAATCATCATATTATACATAACAATCGTTAATCGAGTAACACCTTGTCGCGAATCCATTGTTAAAATATTTCAACACCTTCGTCATATCATTTTACGTATTATAATGTCCGCGAGAAATGGCCACAAGAATGTGGACATCGATATCTTATGTACTATTTAATTAACTTTAATGGAAAGATTAGTACTGTTTCCTTAACCCAGGATAGTGATACGATACTAGAAATCCTTGAAAATTAAGATAATTACAATAATTATTCTTAGAAAGAAATTCATCAAAATTTTCAAGATATCATATAACTGTTCCTATCCAGGGCAAAGTAAAACAGGAAGTTTAAAGAAGTTCAGGAGGAAAAGACAAAATACTGTTATTCTCACGAATATTTAAAGTCTTTGGTTCTATTACAATGCGGTATGAATATTTTTAGTGCCATCCGCAGTCATTCATTCTAATCTTATGTATGCCTAGCAGACATTTCAAAGATGTTGGTCACAATTAAATGTAATCACAAGTTCCAAAATTTATATGGAAATATTTAGAAGCATGTTCTATAGTAAATAGTAAATTGTCAAAAAGTTGTACTTTCAAAATTATAAATAAAATATATGTATATTTAAAATAATTAATACAAATAATAAAAAGAATAGTATAATAGATTTGTTTTTTAAAAGTTCTTTTTTACCAAAATTAAGAAATAAATGAAGAACAATTTTATAAATGTTTATATTTTTGACAATTTACTGTTTTCATCAAAATTATCTTTTGAGCAATTTTTTTTATTATTTTTATTTAAGAAATTTCTGAGTAAATATAAGAAATTGTACGATAAAAATTTTACTTTGAAATTTGATTTCTATGAAATGAACAGTACAGAAGTTTCATTTTTAATAAAATTCATTCGTGAATAAGTAAAAAATAATAAGAACTTCTTCGAATCTAAAATAAAAAACAAAATAAAAAAAAAAAAGGATCAAAAATTGTTATTCAAATAATAATATATTTTTTTCGTTCGTTATTTAAACGCGAATATTCTTTGGTACGAAGAAAAACAAAAAGATTTTCAAGTCACTTTAAAATATTGAGCAAAGTAATCTTTCTTTCCTCTAATATCACTTCTCAAACTTTTGCATCAAAATTAATACATAATTTGCAACATAAACTACATTACAGAAAAAAATTCTTAAAAAATATAGTTATATTTTTTAATAAAAATTTCTTTTTTTTATCTTAGAAAATTCATCTAAAAAAATAATAAAAGTAAAAAAAAAAAGATCATAATGGCATTTTTCATCGAAAACATTATTAAAAAACATCAAATGTATAAAAAATATGTTTGTCTAATTGGAATATGAAAAAAATTGAAAAGAAAAAACGATGAATTATATTATAGTAAATAATAAATGGCTTAATTAAAATACGTATGTATAGGTATGGTAAATATGAACACGGACGAATCAGAGATCAAGTTTTAAACAACATACCTACTGAGTCTCCATCAGGTAAAATTTGTATATAGTACTTATATACAGAATTATTCTACAAATTTTTATAACCATATTTATTGGCAGTATACTATTACTTGTTCGTATTCGCTTTGAAATTATCCTAACGGCAAATTGGCATTGCGTATTTTTCAACGCTATCATTGTTTTTATTATTTTTATTATACGTACTCCATTCTAGGACACAAATATGCACACTGAACTCGAATTTTTTAAAAAAAAGAGAGAAAAAAAAATCTTTCATTACGAACACAGTAAAAAAAAAATCAAGTTCAGTGATTTATGTCAAGTATATTTTGTGATCATAGACTAGAATCAATAAACAAACTATTTTCTTTATAGCTAATTTAAATAAGATAAATGATGTACTCTAATGCAAATTGATTGCTCTTTTTGTTTTGTATATTGTTATTATTATTGTTATTATTATTATTTTTTTTATTTCAATTTATCTAAACTTATTGTTAGACTCACTCAGGCTTTGTAGCGGATTACTATTAAATGATATTATTTCATATGAATAATGGAACTTAACTGTAGTTTATAATGTGTTCATTAAGAATATGAATATAAGGTACTGCTCACTGAATACTAATATTCCTTTGTGAAACGAAAAAAAATAGTTATGTTTTAAATTCATTGAAAATTTAGTTGAAATTTAATCAGCTTAGAATTCAATCATTCAAATCAATTATTATGAAAATCATTATCTATTATTAATGGATATTGATTAATCAATTGCACCTCAGTCTCTTTTCAGTGCTGTCTTTTTCTCATCTTTTTTTTTTTTTTTTTGAAAATTTCAATTTTCAAATTATAGAATAGGTTGCAATTCCTAATATATATTTAATCAATTTTCTATTTTGTGCTAACCACAACACTCCCATACGAACAGCCTTTATTGCTTTGGATTTAGATGGACTTATTTATGACTAAGACGGCATTAAGTACCTTGTATTCTGAGGCAGAATTTCATTCATGTTAACTGCTTGTTGTTGTAATATATTCGTTTCTTTCATTGCTTGTTCCTTAAATGAGGAGAATGTGTGGATCAGATTCTGATCCTTTTGAAGATGTTGAATATACTGGAGAAAATTAGGCTCTTGTTTCATGAAACCATCTTTCAGCACAAAACTTACTTCTTGTTTAGACATTTCAGAAGCTTTATCGAAAGATTCTTTTTGTTCCATGAAAAAAGAATCTTTCTTTGTTCTATTTCTCCTAATTCCTAAGTGTGTTTGAGTATGTTTATTCAAGTGATCCTTCCTAGAGAAAGCTTTTTGACATACTGAACATGAAAAATTCTTATCGCCAGAATGAATCACGTAATGCCTCGTTAAATGTTCGTTTCTCTTAAATGCTTTTTGACATACTGGACATTTAAATGGTCTTTCGTCCGAATGACCGCGCATATGTTGATCGAGATGCTCCTTTCGTTTTAACATTGCACCACATTCTTTACATTGATATTTGCGTTCCTATAAGATAAAAAAATTCATATTTATTTAATACATGTTTATTTATGTAATAAACAATACATACTTGTATATGAGCTTGTATATGTTGTTCAATTTCTGTCTTATCCGGAAATGCTAAATTACATTCTGGACAACAATAAAGTGTCGAACCATCTAAAGCAACACTGATTTTAATTTCTCCGGTTTTCGCTCGAAATTTCATTTTTTTCTCGGTCTTTGGCGAGTCTGTTTGTATTTGTTGTTCTACTTTAATAGTTTGCACTGTATTCTCGTTTTCTTGTTGGTTTTCTATTTGAACATTTAAATCATTCGGATTTATAGATACTAGCATTTGATCTGAGTTCATAAAGGTATTATTCCCATTCTGTAAATGAGTATTTCTAAATACTGGAACACTGGGAATGTTAAGAATATTATTTTGCGTGTGCTCCACTTTCTCCTCTTCAGTCTTTTCTTTCTTCACCTGTTCTGTTTGTAATTTAATCAACTGTTGTAATGTTAATGGAAGTGTAGTAGCTTGTAATTTTTGGAAATATTCTGCCATGGCACTTTGTTGTTGAAGTTGTGAATCTTGCTGAAATATTAATTTTTTATTACATAAAAATACATAAATATATTATAAAATAATATACATATATATAGAGTTAATTAGAATAAAAAAAATCTATACCATTGTAGATATTTGTTTTCCATTTTCAGTTCTTGTTTCTAATTCTTGTTTTATAATTTCTGATTGTGAAGTTGATGGTAAGTACATATTAGGTATAATCCTTACGGGTAAATTATTTGTCTGAACACTAAGTATTGGACTATTCTGATTGTAATTAGGAATGTTAATGGTTTGAATGCCTTGCTTTTCACAGAGTTGCATCAAAGTATTTGGATTTGGCCATGCTAATATTGGCCCCGTATATTTATTCGTTGAATTTATCTTAAAAAAAATGATAAATTAAATACATTATAAACATATTATAAATAAAAATAAAATAATAATAAATTTTACCAATAAACTTGGTTTTGTTTGATTCGATACAGCAGCAGTTGTATAAACAGTTGTTTGTTCTACTTGAGTATTATCACTACTAGTAAATTTCGAAGTGGAAACTGTGCTTGAACGAGACGTTAACTCCGAAAATTGTGGGAGTGCACCGTGGATTATATTATTTCCGGAAAAATTCATTTTACCACAGATAAACGCGAAAGGTACGCGCGTTTGCGATTAAAGCATGCGAGCGTTTATAACCTATAATATCTCTTACAAACAACGAATGAATAATATAGCTATTTTTATCTTTTTAATTTCATATTTCTCACATTATATAGAAATATAGGCTAATATCGAAACAAAACATCGATAAAAAAAAACACAAGACTAATTAAATTAAAAAATATTTGTCAAGCGACGGTACATTGTAACGTACGCCGCGTCCTATGCGTTGTTCCAACATGGCTACATTAAAGTACTATTTCCAAAATTCTATTTTTATTTTTTCTCCAAATAAATATAATATTTAAAATATTTTAAAAATATATAAAAATATCCTTTCCTATATAATTTAAAAAAATATATATGTTTTGATAAATTAATAAATCATTTTTATTTAATTAAAGACAAATTTCTAAAAGAAAAATAATTTTTGTTATGATGGCTAACCTGAATTATTTTCTGTTTACACTGGACGCTTGATAAACTTCAATTGATAAAATAAAAATAAACATCTTGGGATATTTTAAAACTAAAATAAACATAATATTGATAATCTAGGAAAGAATAAATATGTAAGAAAAGATAGTTAATAATATTAAAATGAACTTAAATGTATATAATTAAAAATTTTTAATAACATCATTCGATTTTGTTGTTTTATTATTGTTTATTAATTTATTTTTAAATATGGTACAAAAGATATCTTATCAAATTTAATAATAATAATAAAATCTTAAAAAATAATTTTACTTGCCTTTGGACATTTAATTACAAATTTTTGTTTAATTAATAGGTAATATTTATTAAACATGTAATCATATGGGTGAAACTTTAAACGAACGAATAGATAATTTACGTAAACGAAGTAGATTTTTATTAGCAGAAGTAGATAAGAATTCTAAGAAAGTTAAAAACGAAATTAAAAAATTATATTCCCAAAATTTGTGAGTATTTAATGTTATATTTCATATTTATTATTAATATATTTATTAATTTATTCAAATTTCAATACATTTTTTTATAGGAAATGTAGAGAAGATTGTAAAAATCATGTTGGCAAAATAAATTCATCAAACTTATGTTACAAGAGAAATAATAAATCATGGAAATTAAGAAATGATTCTAGTGGAGTGAGTGGAGCTTTGCATTTAGATTATTTCTGTAATACCTCTAATCAAACGCTTACATCAATGCCCAACACAACGAATGCTTCAACAACAAAGAAAACATTAATATCTTCAAAAAATCATCCTAACAATCAACACTGTTTAGACATTCGCAGGAAACCAGTAAAAGGATGTTATTGCTCTGAATTAAAAAAAATACAACAAAAATCAATAAAAACACAAAGTAAATCATGTTCTTCTAGAAAATGCAAAAGTCATATTCTTCCTGCTATAGTAATAGAAGACAATTATGACAAGTCAACTATATCTACACCCATTAGTTGTGAAACATTGAGAAGAGTTCAAAAGATAGATTATGCACCCAAATCTCAATTTTTACGTAATGTCAGAAGCAAAATTTCTCTCCTGCAATCAGCAGCAGGTGATTGTCCACAGATCTGTTCTAGATCACAATGTTACCATGAACTTATGACCAAAAAAGATACATACATTCCAGACACTTATAAATGCATAGATAAAATTACTCATGATTTAACAAGATCAAAAGTCAATGAAAAATATTCAAGTTCTGAAAAAAGTGATAAAGGAATTCAAGTATCTTTAAAAAATAAATCAAAATCTCTTTCTTCAACTTCTATACCTTGTGTACCTAGTATATGTAATATAAAAAAAACAGAAGATAAAATATGTCAATGTCAGAAAGAAAATTCGAAAGATTCCAAAAATGATTTAGAAAAGAAGGATAATGCTGATTCAGAAAAATGTGAAAAAAAATCTTTAAAAAAATCATTAGATGAAATTGAACAGAAACATCTTTCTGATAAAGAAATGAGAGATTTAAATAAATTTCGTGAAAAAAATTACTTTGACACGCACGGATCTAGTGATATTTTAGTATCATCTAAATCTTCTGGTTCCTTGGAACAATATTTCTTAAATGATAGATTATTTCCTGAACGATCAAGAAACATTCATAAGAAAGATTTGGTTGTAACAATGCCACCTTGCGTTACTACGCAACTAAAACGAATACATTATTTCCCTAGATATATCGTTCATCAAGAAAAAAATAATTTTAATACAATTGGCAAAAAGAAACGTTGTCAAACCTGCCCTTTGACTGGCCATGCCATAGATCTTGGCATTACAAAAATGAAAGTGCCTTTGAACAGTTTAGCCCTTAAATATCAAAAACGATTATCTTAATCAAAAAAATTACTTTTTTATTACAATAAATAAAACTAGAAAGGAATAAAGTAAATGAAAATCCTAATAATTTAATTATATCTTTTTTTTAACATCAACACAGAATTCTAGAAAATCCATTCCATTTACTTTATTCCAAATTTTTAATTTTGTATATATTTTTGAATATAAATTGTAATAATTAAATTAACCTCACATATTTTTATTCAAAACACAGCATGCTCTGATTGAGATTATTAATCACATTTATAATAACACTCATAATCATTGAGATTATTAATGTCTTGTAGAATATATTTTACAATTAAGTTTCATATAAAACTTTCGAGACGTGACATGATATTTAATAACATGATTTAAACAAATATTTGAGATTGTTATATGCTTTTTACTTTCATAAAAAAAAATAAATAGTAATATATGGTATAGTATATTTCATGGTGTGCGTTATCTTATATACACGAGTAGAAATTATTTTTTTTATTGGATTTGATGATTCCCGCAATCTAATAAGTCAATAATCTATAATGAGTTCAAGTTCGTCGAATGAAAATTTCTTTTGAATAGAAGATATGAAATTGTGATGCAATTTAGAATACTATTAAAGCAGCATTATTTGATAGATTTTTTTCTTTTAACAATGATATAGAAAATATTATTATACAATGTTTATCATCAATTTTTATAAATATTTATTTGTAATATTATGACTCTATTTTTTGAAATAGAGGCAATAGATCAATAAAATATAATTTTTTTAATGATTTATATAATTTTTGATTTTAAATATATTATTTGTATGATTTTCATATATATAATATTAATAATTGATATAAAAATAAATATTTTTATTAAATTCAGATGAAATAAAAAAAAATGAAATTATAAATAAATTTAGTAAGGTATACGTAATGATTGGTTCATCTACTTTTCACTATCTTTCATTTTTTTTTATTGTTTATAAATGGATAAAATTTCTTCGATTAATTATGGATTTTAAAAAAAGAAAAAAGTTAAATTATAAGACTTAAATTATGATAAAAGAAAATTGTTAAGATTGCAAAATTAAAAAAAAACTATTCAATTTGCTGATTGAAAAATGAGTAAAAAGAATCGACATTCTTTAACTTTTATCGATAAAAAACTAATAATTTTCTATTTTAAATAGAACAATATATTGAAATTGTTCGAAACATTATAAAATCATTCGAACAACATCTAAATATTAATATTTTTTTTTAAATTATACGATATGTATAATAATAATAAAAAAAAATTGTTGTATTATTAAAATATTTTTAAAATTGTTTAATTTGGAACTATTAAAAACTTATTAAAAACTTAAATCGAATATAATGCTTTTAAATTTATAATTAAACATAATAGCATGTTAAATTATAATAATAGAGAATTTCGACTACGGTATAAATAATTAAATATTCGTTTGTAAAATAGTGAACTTGTAATCGTTAATTTATTAAATGTCGATTTCAACAAGAGATTAGCATGGAAGGAATGCCTTTTACACATAAAATATAATTTCACATTTTCTCAAAGAATAAAAAGTTAAAAAATAATTAAGCGCTTATCTTAAGAATTTATTGAAGATTTAAAGTTTCAAAAGTTTGTATAATGATTTTTAAAAAAAATAAATTTTAACCAAAGATAATTCTATATATTTCTATATACGAAAAAAGCAAAATTCAAAAAAATCAAATTACATTATTGATAATCAAGTGATAATCATTTCATAAAATAAACAATGAATTGATAATTTTCAGTTAAACAAAAAATAAAAATAAAAGTAATTTATCATTTTATATATTTTTTTTTTTTTTTACTTTTAGATAGGTTATAAGAAACAATGCATATTATTGTATAAATTAAAAATAAAATGTTCGTATTCATTTTCTCGTACTCATCACGATAAATACTTTCAACAAACGCTTCATCTGGTTAGAAAATAAAAAAAATGAAACGAGAAGTGCACTTAAAACTGGTTACCCTTGGTTGGATATTATTAAACTTATTTTTCTGTCTAAAGACTATCTTTTTATTTCTCATATATACTTTATCGATACTTTATCAATTATTTATTAAAAAAAAATGGAATAAAAATAAAATAAAATTTAAATTTTATGCTATAAAATACTATTTTAATATCATCTAATGAATATTCATTTTTTCATAAATTATTGATTCATTTCCACTTTTATTTACTTTTTTTTTATTTATTCATGACTTTATAAGTAAATATTTATTTAAATTCTTGATGAAAATTCAAGGAGGTCCGTTGAAATTTGATGAGATCAAAGAAAGCAATGAACGAAATAAGTAGAATAAATTCTTCCTAATGAGCATGATGAAATAAATAAAGAAATAAATTAAGCGTTTCAAGTAAAAATACTATATTGGATAATAATTTATCTTGTCATTTCCAACAAAGAAAAAATTAAATTAAATAATATTCATCTTTTCCCAGAATTCTTTTACTTCCTTATGCAAAAATTTGTTTGTATTAATGAAAAAATATATAGACATTTTAAATAATTGTTAATAAATCTTACCTAACATTCTTATGAAACATAATTGTACTTTGAACTCGATTCAATAAATTATAAATTGTAAGTAAAAAATCAATTTTCTATTATTATTCCAGTTTTCCTTTTTTTTTTACTCTTAATGTCTTCATCTTAAATCAAAAAAATTTAATATTTATCTACTGGTATGAGTTTTTATTAGATATTTGAAAATTAATTAGGAACATTAACTATGACATTATTCTTCTATTCTAAATTAAAAATTGCTAAAAAAATAATATTCATATAAAAACGGATGAGACTCCATATTGCATTTCAAATAATGTAAATCGATTATCCTACTTATAATTTCAAATGAATTACGTCGAATTACGTCACTGATGATATGTGATTTTTTATTACGATTTATCTATTATCCATTATTATTTTAGTTTATTCATACATTGATCGTAAAATTATCAATAAACTTACATGCTATTATACTTTTATTTTTTATTTTTCATTTATTTTTCTTTCATTTTATAATTACTATTATTTTATTTGATTTTATTATTTACATTGATCTACAATAAAATTATATTTTATTTATGTTGAAAACTACTCAAAAGATCATAAACAGTATAAACAAAATTTAAAAAAACATAATCGAAAAAAATTATTATGAATTGGTAAATTATAAATTGTATTTAAATTTCTTAATTGTATGCAATTTTGTCATTAGTTAAATAATTCATAGAATTTTATTAATTCATAGAAATTTATTAAACTTCCTTCAAGATCTTGTAGTGTTATTAATTATCAATATTAATGACACATTCATTTTTCCAACATGTTTTTTGCTTTTGCATTATAATGTATTAAGTGCTATTGAAATTCAATTAAAACTTCTGACGTATTATGTTAACGTATCATAAAACATATCGTTTAATATAGAATATAAATAAAATTAAGAGATTTAACGAGAAAACGATTTAATGCAAATGATTAATTAACATCTCTTTGTAAACGCGAAAAAAACGAGAATCTATTAATATATGATGATGGTATTATTCATAATTTTAAAAATTCATCACAATTTTAATAGATAAAAAAATTATCATAATATATATTATATAGAATATTTTTAAACATTTTTTTTTTCAAAATATATTGCTTTCGATACAATTATAATAATCAATGATGATAATTATCTTATAATATCTCATAATCTCTTGATAATAATAATAATAATAACGAAAGAAAATAAAAATAAAAATAAAAAGCTATACAACAAGTATTTCTGAAATCTCGTATTTAATGTGTTTTATTCATAGTCGGCAAGATAATTTTGAGATCAATGAACCTTCAAGTACTTTTTTATGACCTTGAACACTCAACCTTGTCAGACGTTCTCAGTCATCTTCAAGAAAGCCATAATAATATTTAATCCGTTCATCTATGTCAATGTCATGTACCGTGCAATTGTTCAATGTTAGATCATAATTTAATCATAATCGACGATCTCGCAATGAGAATAATAAGTTTCGTCGCGCCAAAAATCGAAGAATCGAACGGTAAATCGTTCTACGTTATAAAAACATAGATTTAGATCTTGGCTAACAATTTCATTTGAGTCAATGTCATTTGAATTTTAACTAAATCGAGACAAGAACGATCATATAAGATGAGGAGATTAATTCTTAACGATATATTACGAGATAAATTATAATTTATGAATAGAACAACGATTTTATGCGATGAAGAAATGATTTTACAATGATTTTAGAATGGAAAAACAAGTTTTAATAGTGAGGAGGGAATAATTTTCAACTTGTAAGAATAATTATGGAATGGAAGATAAAGAAAAGATATAGTAAATTTGCGAATAAATTGATTTTAAGTAATAAAAAAAAATTATTTTAAATGCTAAAAAAGTTCATGAAATAATGATTTCAAATGGAATGATTTTATGCGATGAAGAAACGCTTTAGAATATTTATATAAAAGGATAATTTTACTTTATTATGAATAATAAGAAAATAAAAATATGAAAAATTTAAAATTTAGATAAATGAATTTAGAATTCGCTGATGAAAGAATAATTTTAATCGATGAAAACACAATATGTAATATTTAGTATAGAAAGATGATTTTAAACAATGAAAAAGTAATTTATGCTCTATAATTAGTAAATTTTGAAGAGTGATCCTACGTGACGAGAAGCACGCTGCATTTAGGGAACAAAAATTAAAATTCTATTAAAACCTATCAAACTATTGAAATGAAATCCTACTAGTGATATTATCTTTCCAATGAAGTACCTCATTATGGATCTTTATATATATTTCCTCCTTAATGTATCTTGTTGATGAAAATAACTTAAATATACTTGATTATCAAATTTTTTGAATAATTTTAAAAAAAATATTTATTTACATTGAATTTAAATATTATGTATAATTAATTAAAATACTATAATTAACCTATATTCAAACATTAACGTTTCACAATATTTTTTTAACAAATTTCCATGTTTTATGTAGATATAATTATATATGATATAATTTTTTTTTTTATTCGATGCAAATTTAAATAACTATCAACAGCGTTATAGTGTTTGTCTAAATGTCCTTATTGTTTTATTTATTCTCTTAAATGATTCACTTCGAACGATTATACGTCTAGACCATTTATGAGATTTTCTTTCGGATCTTTTATTTAAAATTCCAATGCAAGAAAAACTCTTATTTCATTATTTTGTTTAATTTAAATTCGAATGAGATAACATTGTTATTTATTTGTATTCTATATTATTTTTTTTTATATTAATAGAATTTTCATTAAAAAAAATTATTAATTTTCTTTTGTGCTATGTTGTCATAAAAATTCTTTTAAAAATGATATTTATAAAAATTAGTAATATATTTATTTTATATTACAGAAGAATTGTTTTAATTAAAAAACGACAAGAAAATCTAGAATATTTCATTAAACTTGTAATAAATAATTCATAGAGTAACATTATGCAATATAAAAATCTTCGATTTATTTCATCAATCATTATTTATTTTTAAAATTACAAATGAGAATGTAATAAAATACATTATTAATTCCTGATAAATATTTAATATTATAGCTGCTTGAATTTTAATTCAAAATTAAAATATTTGATTATAAATAATAAATAAATTCGTTCAAATACATGCATCAAGTAATTTTTTAAAAAATTCTTCTTCCAATTGTTTGAATCAATTGCAACTGTATAATTCAAATATAATTTAATATTAAATGTAGTAAAAATCCAATTTATATTAAATAATATTGAACGTTCCTTTTAGAAATTAAATTGTTAATTTAATAATCAGCTTAGATTGACGAGTTAATCACAGTCAATAAAGCACTATAAATAATATAAATTTTCTTCCTAAAAAAAAGAATTTCATAAAATATTCTGCATTTATTTTCAAAATGAATGAATGTTTTCAATTGTGTACAAAACAATATACACAAGTATATATACACAGTATATTACTGACTATGTATGACTGTGATCATAGAAAAATCTTTCTATCTTTTTTAATTATATTTGTCAATATTTTTTTGTAAATACTTAATCGCTAAAACAGAAAAAAGTATTGAAAAAAAACAGCATAAAAAAAAAGAAAAATAGATGCAAAATTATGAATTTACATATATTACAAGTATATTTATTCAAATATATTTGTAATATATAAAAATAAAGATAGAAAAAAAAACAATAATTCAATCTAATTGAATAAAATAAGAATAAATGAAATATAGAAAGAAAAAAGAAAGAAAAAAGAAAGAAAGAAAGAAAGAAAGAAAAAAAGAAGAATACGATCTTTATTTTTTTTTCATAAACGAGAGCATGAGATTATATAATTTTTTTTTTATATAAAGATATTAGATCTTCTATCGATAAGATCGGTATCGATATCTCCATTTATCATCAGTATCAGCGCAATGAATCATCTCGAGTACATTAAACTAATTCACTACCACCACAATATCTTCGCTCTGTAGCTCATTTAAAAGATTTTTTTGCATAATTTCATGGGAAGAGAGGTATACGTAAAGTACTTGGCCAGGTAAGTAGTGGGGCGATCCTTCTGCTTAAATAGACTGCATCAATGACCGTTTCTTCCAGTTCACCTTCAACACTCCAAAGAAATTTCCATTCGGAGAAAAGAACAGTCGTGAACTGTTCATCGAATTTATCATGGGAAAAATAACAATAATCAGATTTTTCGTCTTGACGACGATGTTGATGATGGCCATTGCTGTCGAATTGCGTGAGTAGTTTTTATATTTTTTTAGTTTTAATAATTGGTCGATATTCAAAATTAAATTTCGAAGGTTACTCTTTGACTCCTTTAGGATTGTAATAATTGTATGTGTGTAATAATTTTTTTATTAAAATTCCTCTTCGCTATCAAAATGATCCTCTCGATAATATTTAAAAAAATGACTTTTATTAATGACTCGAGAAACTATAACAAATTTTTCGCACAATTCAATTTTTTTTTCTTTTAAAAATAAATTATCGATTGTCCGTTCAACATCCAGTATTTTTCCAGTATTTTTTATTTAAACAAATCCTATCGTCATTCTATCCTCATTTCTCATCTAATAATCAGAATTGAATCAGAAAATCACTAGTTTGCTCTTTGCATTATTATTCGTGATCTAAAATCTTAAAATGAAATCATTTTTATAAAAATTAAATAAAGGATATGACATTGCTTTCGAATTCGATTTGTACTTATTTCAATACAACAATCTTTTATTAAAATAAATTCGGTATATACTTATTAATCAATGTATGCAATTTTTAATATGATAAATAAACATTGTAAATATTTTTTAACTAAAATATTTTCGATGATTTTAATAATAAAATAAAATAGGATAAAAAATTGATTTAAAATAAGATGTAAAACCAAAATCAAATATATTCAAATGTATTCTTATACTAACAGCGTTCTGCAAATGTATATATTGTTTGTTAAACGTATTTATTTTACTCGTATTTTATTTATTAATTCATTAAGAATAGCAGATATTTTTAATTCATATATCTACTAAAATCTTGATAATGTTTATTATAACACACTTCGTAAAATATATTTTAAGATATAATTTATAACATATTTTAAAATATAATACTTCATATATTTTTATCGAGAAAGTTACATTATGAAATATAAATATAAAATATGTTATATAATATATTTCTAAAAATATATCATAACACTTATTATAATTTCAATAATATATATCTTTTATATATATATATATATATATCTTAAAATTTTTCACGATTTTATTTCAACAAATATGTACAAACCATTGCACGTGGATCTAAAGAAACATTAAATGTCAATGTCAATGATAATAAACAAACAGTTGTTACATAATTATAAAGGTAAATCGAAAACCGTCTCATTTCCACGAAACGATCGATCGAAAAATCATTAGAGCACATACATTACATGGATACATGTAGGTCTGAAAGAGAAAGTCAACTCCGAGCTTCGTAACTGGTGTTGAACTTTATTGGATCCATTGCAATGCAATAACTTTTTACGTAATGCTTACATGCGACATTTTTTTCATTTTTCCTCCCTCTTTTTCTTACATTCTTTATTGCTTTTTTCTTATAGCGAATAATTGGAAGATATGCGACAGATCGCTACCACAAGAGGAATATAATCAGTGCATCGCCGAAGCTGTACGAGACGCTGTCGTTTCATTAGCCGGAGGTAAGAATTGCAACTTTATAAAATAAGTAAAGAAGATTAGTTTCAATTCTCATATCTATTTCCGTGTTCTTGATTTCAATTCATTTTTTTTTCTCAAATTTATTATTTATCAATTAACGTTTTTATTTTATTTTCTTCTCGATCTTTATTTTCGATTATTTCTTTATTAATATAAAATTTTCGTTAGTATTCGTCGATATTTAATTCTTTCTTTTTTTTTTATCGCGATATGAAAAGACAGATTTATGACTTATAAAAATCTAATTTAATTAACAAATATTTAAAAAATATATATATATATTTATTACGTATCGTTCAATCGTTCGAAAAGAATAAAAAGTGTCATTTTGTCCGATATAACTATTATTATTGGCAATAAAATATTCAATGATCGAATTAATTATAGCATTAATATTAAGAATAATAAAAAATTATTGTTAGCACATTAACTTCATTAATAATATTAATTAAGCTGAAAATATTATTCAATAAACTAGTAAATCTAAATCTATTTAAATCTAAATCTATTTGATCATCAATCATCTCTATTATTGCACAAAACCATAAAAACCATGCTGAATAATCATTATTTGTCCAGTTACGTAAACACTTCATCTGGCCAATTGTGACTGCCCACTTTAATATAATTTTCATTGAGAAGCTAATATCTTTAGTAACTATAAAGCACTAATTTTCCGCGGATATTTCTAACATTTCTAGCGTTTTAATTCTCTATTCCTTTTTTTTCAATTCGCGAAATTTCAATGTTTGTTTCTATATATATAACTTTTTTTACAGTTGTTTATCTGTATCTTGATATGGATATGCAAGTCTTTAAATATTTCACTAAATAATAGCAATTTTCATTGAAGTACGGAAGAAATATATTTGGCCCCAAATAAATTTTCACGTATTGCAAATTTTTATAATTATAACATATTTCTTCGAAGAGATTCTCATCTACTTGGTTTAGTATCTCATCAATATCTTTTCAACAGTTTGAAAAAATATTTCAACATATATACTATTTGTAATTATACTTTATATATATTACTATATAAAATATCTTTTATTTTATTTCTCTACAAATGTATACTAGCAATATATGTGTTGTCAATTTCTTTTAACCAAAAAATCTAGAAAGAAACGTATCCTCCAATGTAAAATCAAAGATCAAAGATCTACAAAGTGTTATTTTATCAAGGAGTCTCAGCTCATCTGGAAAGAAATCCCAAGAATATAACCCTTTCTCGACAAATTTCCAATCAAATTTCCAACCTCTTTCTCCTCTCAATTTTCGACTTATCAAAATAAATAAATTAAACAACGAAGTCACACTGAATCCTCGCTGATTTCACCAGAGCAATGCATGCTGCGTTTCCTCGAAACTAGCATTAATTTCTCTGGCATAATCACGCGTTGTAATTTACAGAAGTTCTCCTTGACTCGAGTCGACCGTCCCTTCGCTTTCTAGGCTCCCGACAAAAATTCACGCAAAGACTTAGAAACATTCCCACCCATGAATCACCAATATTGCTAACTTGAAACAAAATATTTAAGAAATAACAGTTTTTCAAAATATTTCAATATTAATCAATGTTCAACATACATTAATATCGGTATATCCTTGAAATTTCCATTCATAAAGATGTTGAGTAATTTTAATCACTAAGTGGTACGTACTTATAAAATTCGTATGCCGCTGTATCATTAATTTTTATTAAAATGTTTGTGTATCTATTTATGAATGTCGTTAATATGATATTATCGAAGTAAAGATATTTTAAAATTTAAATTTGAGTTATATTAAATTTTTTAATATTTATTTATATTTTTTAATATACTTACTTAAATCCACTGTAATATATTTGAATTTGTCTATTAATGTTGCAATTATTTTAACTATCTATTTGATGATTGTGCATCTACTTACATATCATTGTTGACTCAGATATTTCCTAATACGGTATATTTAAAATGGTCACTACATCTTTGAAATAAAAAAAAGAAAAAATTGAAATGCAATTGGAACATGAGAACACGTTTTCTTTACTCTACTTACAATTATAACAAGAATTTTTATATATTCACTTTTTTGGTCACTTGAAATTTTGTTTGGGGTATCTTCTATTGCAGAAATTGTGAAAAAGCGTAAAAGCATGTAAAATTAAAAAAGAATATTTTTTGCAAAGGTTTGAAGAGCTTCAAAATTCTGCCGATTGAACCATTGGCCGTGGACAGCGTGAAAATTGGAGAATCGCAAGGATCGGTTACTTTGAGGCAAGAATATAAAAATATCAAGTTATACGGACTTACGAAAAACCTTGAGATCAAAAATTACAAGTAAGTTACATTGTTCATTAGAAAATTTTTTGAAATTTCGAAATTAATTGATTTCCAAATTTTTTTCAAAAAAAAAATATGAATATAAATTAAATATATTATTTTTAATTTGAATTAACAATATTAAATATCATATAATTGATTGATTAAAAGTAAATTTATTCAATTTATTGCTTGCAAAGATTAATTATTATGATATACCGTGTACGAAAATAACATTGCAAAAATAATTCAATAATATTAAATATAAATGTCACTGTACAATATTATGCAATGATTTAAGAAAACTTCGTGTTTTTATATTCATGCTTTATTTTATACTCTAATTAAAATTCGAATATGGGTAAAACCGGTATATGCCCAATATAGCAACAAGAAAAATATAAATATCTCGCTGGATCGAAAGTTGCATGTTAAAAAGAAATTTTTCTTAATCATTTGTGTATAATTTACAATTTATAAATGTAAAAAAAAACAATTACGATATACATATATAAGTTATAAAAATTCAAAGACTCAGAAAATTTACATAAAATATAAAAAATTTTGGTTGATTATAATATTAATTTTGATTCAAAATTATATTGTATACGATAAAAAACTTAATCTTTAATTATCATATCGTATCATACATTGAAACATAGCGAATAAATTGAATATTGGTAAAAAACAAATGTTCAATAATAATAATGATAATGTTGGCTTTTTAGCATAGACTGGGATAAATGTCTACTGTCATCGGAATCGTACAATCCTCAAGTAGATTTCGTCGCCGATTACAAAATCGAAGGAAAAGTATTGCTTTTACCTGTCAGAGGAGCGGGAAAATCAAACATAACTATGTGTAAGTATATTTATTAATTTTTCTTCTTAAAATTTTGTGATACAATTTTGTAGACAAATATAAGATTCTTCGTGTTTATTCTAGATTTTTCTTTTCAATATTTTGCCGATTTATTCTGTCTACAAATAAAAATAAAAAGAATATGTTATATAGATATTCTATATTCACAGATTAGATGTAAATGTTTCGTTAAAAAGTGACAAATATAGAAGAATACGAAATGACAGAAGATTGATTTTGTGTTCGATGAAAGATAGAAATATTATTTGACATGCGACACAAAAATTATATTTAAATAGATAACGTGATTTATGATGAAATTAATGATGCAAAACCGATAGTTTATTTCGAACTAAAAATTAATCTATTGCCATTTTGTATTTCTATTATATATATATATATATATATATATATTTTTTTAATAAAATGCTGACAAAACCTGAGATTATTTATCACTTAAACGTTTATTTCATTCAAATATATCTAGATGATTTAAAATCACACAACGAGATATACTGTGAAAAATACGAAAAGAACGGAGAAACTTACTTGAGAATCAAGAAGCATGCGGTGAAATTCAATCCTGCTAAAGTGAAGTTGAGATTTGAAAACCTGTTCGATGGCAATAAGGAACTAGGTATTTATTAAAAATTATTGCTGCAATTATTGCTCTCTTTTTACAAATATCTTTGACCGATTTTTAATAATATATACAATATATTATTAAATTTATATCCCTGAGACACCTTTATAAAATTAATTCTGAAAACTATAATAATAAAAGTCAATTCTGAAGACTGTAATAATAAATAATAAAAGTAATATAGTTTAGTATATAAAAGTGTCAATCTATGATATACACAAATTGAGATCTATTAAGTCAGAAGTAATTTAAATACAATCTAACATTTTTATGTAACTCTTGTATTTATTTTGTCTTCTAGATTTTCTAAAGGTGTCTCACGAATATATTAACACTTTGTATAAATATTATTAAAACATATAAACGAATCAATGATTGATATTAGTAAATAAAATCAATACTTTCTTCGTTTGATTTCTTCACTTTTACATAGAGGAATAAGAGAAACGATAAATGTTTATGATAAAATTTAAAGAACGTAATAGAAAAATTCAAATGCATCAAATAATTTTTATTCCAAATGCATCGTGATGTTTTCACATAAAATTATGCGAGAGTTACTCATTAGAAACATTATTTACATACGAGTTTCAATCGTGCAGGATGATTGTTATTCCGCTCGTGAAAAAGAAATATAATCTTGGTTATCTGACGAGGTCATCCTGTTGAATAAAAAGAAGAATAATGTAACGTCTAGTTGCTACACCATTAACCGTTCATAAAATATCGTTGATCTCGTGTCAGATTAGTCACGGTTGCATGAAAATTATTAGACAAACGTTTTTGTTTCTTTAGCTCTATGTCAGCGACAATATTTATAGTATTCTACTTTTATTTTTTATTAGGTTTGATTAATGGTTATATTTATAAATTATATATACAAGGTTCGTTTAGATTTCAAAACTTGTCATTTAAAATGAGTTAAATTTGATTTAAATTTTATGGAAATTATAAATCGATAAATTACGATTATTACATACTTGATCTAACCTAATCATAATAATTTATTTGACTTAAATATATATTGATCTTACATACAACCTTTCGCAGAAAGTATTCGATCACTCTTTAAAATCTATACATTTTTGTACCATTTGTACCTTGTTTCTGCATTAAACTATTTCGAAAAATTTTTAACACATATACATATATAATTAATGATAAAAATTTACAAAATATATTATTTAATATTTCATTACAGACTTAGATAAAAAAGCGATATTTTTCTTTATGATTGAGATCAATTGCAATTTTTTCAAAATTTTTCTAATATATCAACTAATAATTTAATTTTTTTAAATAAAAAAAAAGTTGTTTTGTTCAATTTAAAAAAAAAAGCTATTCTACTTTAAGAAATAATCGAATACTTTTTGTCATTTGTATTAAAGTTAAATTATGTTTTAAATATAATATTTTGATTTTTTTTTATAGGAGAACAAATGAATCGTTTTATAAATGAAAATTCCGAGTTACTTTTCAAAGAGCTCCAAGCTGCTTACGAAGAAACCTTCAGTCTAGTTTTTACCAAAATCGACAACGAAATTTTCAATCGAGTGCCATTCGATAAAATTTTCCCGTCAAAATAGATCGAAATGAATTTTTTTCGTCAGAAAAAATCTTTTATCAACGTATAGTATAATAAAATACGATACAAAAAAAGATAATTTCGCAATGTACCAAAAATTTGTATGATTAGAATTATTTGTATATGAAAAAACTTTTTACAAATTATATTCAATTGTTATTGTAATATTGTAATATAAAATTCTCTTTTCTTTTTTTTTTCTTCTTTGTCTTTAATAAAAAAATATTTCTATTGATTTTTACATATCTATTTTGTCAATCATTTAAATCCTTATTAATCCTTCCTCTATTATATTATTATTTCAGTTCATAATTTTATTATAAAAAATTAATTTATTAAAAAATTAAAAGTTCATAATTTTATTAAAAAATTCCATTTTTTTATATTTATATTTATATTAAAAATGAGAAGAATGATGATTACTATCTCGAATTATCAAAATTTTTTATTAATAGATATGTATTTTGAAAGCTAGGAATAATATATAAAGTGATTTATGAGGTAATTTAATTTATGATTAATGAAATAAGTGATAGATAAAATCGAACTTGTTTTTTCCAAAGTTTAAAAACTTTTATGACAATATTTCATTTGAATAATGTTTATTTTTTGCTGATTTTATTTAAAATTATGCTAATTGAATAAAAAAATTAATTATCATTAAAAAATATTTCAGAAGATAATAATATATAATTATCCGTTTAAAGTAATTTAAAAACACTGATCATAGATAAAACGATAATTGAATAAATTGATACGAATCAAATATTTTCAGATGATTGTTATATTAAGAAAAAATTTGAAATAAAATAAAGTTTTTATCTAAAGAAACATCAATTTTATATTTCTAAAATATAAAAAAAATTTATAATTTTTAAAAGAATATTTAAATTCAAAAACAATTTTTTCAATCAAAAATAATTGGAAATATCATGTATGAATAGATGCCTCAAAAATATTTTAACAATAAAAATAGTTTTTAATTGTTATTAATTAAAAAACAAAACTAGAAAACTGTAAAGAGTTTCTAGAAACAATTTTTTACTTTTTATTTTTATCTCGTTAAATTCCTTCTAGAAATTCTTTATAATAGTATTTCAGAATATGAAATTAGCATAAATGAAGCCTAGAAAAAAGAAAAAGAGAGCAAAAATGACTGTGCGAGAGAGAAAGAGAAAGAGAAAGAAAATTTATGTAGAAAAAATAGATTTTAGAGATCATGTATTTCGACCGAATTTTGCAACAATTACAAACGTTAAACAAATACAAATATATCGTTATTAAATCATTAGAAATACAGAATTAATTTATTTATCTTTGCAGAATCAATTTAAGAAAATAAAATAAACACGAAAGATGATATGCAAAAGTGATAAAAGCTAATTTATTAAATAAAAAAATAAAGATAGAAGAAAAATTAGGAAATTAACGCCATCTCTTGAAGATTCCAGATGAAATTAATACCATAGGAGAAACATTTTATACAATTTCATGTTTCATGTTCTGAAATACCGACCATCAAAAAGTGTTTCTTACGCCCTCTGCGATTTTCTACGACCAATTTAAAAACTATATTCAATTAATTTTACAAAATGATACACATACACATACTAAATTTATTATATTTTGTATTTATATCACGAAAAAATTTTCATTTGCGGAGAAAAGTATCGCACAAATTAAAAATAAATTTGACAATATACAATATCTACGAGATAAAAATAAAAGTCACAGTTTATATTCCTACGCAATATTTTCTGATTTAAATACAATTATTTATCTAACTATTGAAAATATGGAAAAATATTTGTTTTAACTATGGAATAAATAATTATATTATAAATCTATGAATAAATAGAAGAAATAAGAGAAATTGTGCAAAATCACATTGATAAAAAATATTTAACAATGACATATATTATAAACAATTAATTTAATTAATAGATATTTCGCGGAATTTAAATGTCAAAACGAAAATGTATTTGAAAAGATCCTAATAACCAATAAAAAACTAATCGCGTGCGCAGCCAATCAGCTCATATTATTGACTATAATATTTATAACCGTATCTGCGATACGATTATGAATATTAAAGTAAATAATAATGATTTCCCAGGTCTCACCACGTGGAGGTTGCTGCGAATTGGAGACCCACCCTATCCACGATCCCATCCACCCTCCTTTACGTAAAAATTTATTTAAAATCAATATCATGATAAACCTTCCTTTTGACTGTAAGATTGCAAAACGTTCCATCTTTGATCGTTGTGCAAAACGAACAGTAAAAGGAGTTTTAAGAGAAAACCGACGCGACAATCTAAACCTGAAAATAAAAATTAAATTACATCTTATATAATTATATATAACTCTACGTGAAAAGACACATACAAACACATACAAACACACATGGTATACATTACTTCGTACGTATATCAATATTTTATATTTTCATGAAAATAACCTATGTATAAAATATTGATAATTGCGAAGTTTAAAACAAGAACAAAAAAAGGACTTTTTCACACAGAGTTATATTTATTTTATTAACCACCACTATAATACCACCATTTTTAATACCAAAATTACTACTACTACTACTACTACTACTACTACTACTGCTACTACTAAGCATGCACAAATATTCTACTTTAAGCATATTTCTACAGCAGCAGTTTTACAAGCATCTATTACTTACATTCTACTTATATTCTATTTATATTCTAAAACTTATATTATATTTATAAGAAAAATTTCACGAATCCTTAAACTTACTTAAATTTAAACTTAAAAATATCCTAATTATAATTTAATACGATCCTTAAGGAATACTGATTCAAAATAAATTTACTTAAATCTATAATTTTTTGTGGACCTTATTCATATATTAAAGTTAAATACTTCTTTAAATTCCTACTTAGCACACATCTAAAAATAATACTTTCCTTTTTATAATTTGAAGATTTGTTTAGGGAGTCTATTTACAGAAAAAATCTCAATCAAGAGAATTGCACGAAATACAAATATCACTTTAGTGGTTTTACACTGATCTCTGAAACAAATAACACTACAAAAGGATTAGTAAAAATTTCATAACAGAAAGTACTTTGA
>NW_006263710.1:3080-4025 GCF_000469605.1 Apis dorsata | reverse complement strand
AATTTTAAAAATAAGTATCATTTTTTCCTGTTAATCAAAGTTGTTAAATCAAAGAATCTATCTTTTCATATATAGTACGCACTGTATACAAACAGTAAAAAATTTTGAAATAGAAGAATTGATTAGAAATTTCGTAATTTCAATATTTCGAAAATTCTATTTCTAAAATAAATAGTATATATTTACTTTAAATTAATATATATTTTTTATAGCTGTGTTTGATATATAACTAATGATAATCGTACATGTATACTTGCAACAATTATGTTCTTCGTTATTACATATATTATATATAATTGAAAATTTCACTTTAATTTAACCATGACCTTAATGAATATATTTATTATGATATTCATTCTATAAAAATTTTTTGAAAATAATATTTATTGTAAACTATTGTATTGTAATAATTATTAAACATTGTACGATGTAATTTCCAATATCACGATTTTCTAACATACTTTCTATATTTTTTTTTCTTCTTCATATCGGATATTGTGTAGAGGATTTAATCGATGCAGCTTATAAATTGATGAATAATATACGCTGTTTTATTTTCACATTCGCACTGAACATTGGATCATATCAATATTGTGAGTGATAGTGATAAGATATTGGTAAGTTGTTTTATTCTCATATTGAGAAATGATATTTTTTGATAATTTTATATTTTCTGATAATTATGACAGATAGAGAACGAAAATCTTGTAAAGTCGATTGTGATTAGTGTTAAAGGAATTTTTTGTTGTTCAAATCAATTATATTTAAGATCAATATGTTCAATATCAATTACGAATTATTATTAAAAATAAGAATAAAAAAGATTTTTGCAAAGACAAAGAGGAAAATTCATTTATCTGTTAGAGATGAATTTTTTGAAAAGTGTTGAATAAGTGTTATATAGATACCTATGTGATGATAGTAATTTATATACCTATCTATATG
>NW_006263710.1:2761-3071 GCF_000469605.1 Apis dorsata | reverse complement strand
ATTATATTATTATATCTCTACATTATATTAAAATATTGTATAAAGACAGCATACTAAATACAGCATACAAATACCAAATATAAAATATAAATCGATAATACTTTCAATAATAGTAAAAGTTAAAAATTTTCTTTTGATGGTCTTATATAAAATTACAATTATAGGACGGCGAATATTTAATTATGGATATTTAATTAATTAAGTTTAACTGGAAAATATAATCACAATTTTTTATTTATATGTCAAATTCTTTATTATCATTCTTATAACAAAATATGAAATTTTACTTATTGCTTTTCTCTCATTTTTA
>NW_006263710.1:2371-2718 GCF_000469605.1 Apis dorsata | reverse complement strand
TTAATTAACATAATACAAAATAGTGCTTGTTAATTTCCTCACGAATCATTTCTCTGAAAATTAAAAAACAAACATAAAAGAACGAAATAATTAAATTATATTTATTATATATATATTTTAGATTAAAAATTTTTTAAATTTTTGTGTAAAGTAATCTTCTCAGGAAAATGTAAAATATATTTGACAGAATAAAAATATTATTCTGTCAAGAATATTATTTATTTTCATTATAAATAACAAATACCCTGATAAATTGATTTAGAATCAAATTGACTTAGAGTTAATTGAATGAAAGCTGAATTAGAGTGATTAACAAAATAAAAATTTCTATGAATTAATACGAAAAG
>NW_006263710.1:1113-2348 GCF_000469605.1 Apis dorsata | reverse complement strand
GATAAATTTATATTACAAATATAATATGTAAATTATAAAAATATCATAAAATATATTATACATTTATTAAATTTCCATATTAAATTTTGAAATGGATAATTAAAATAATAATTTATTATCATATTATAATTAAAATTGTAAATAAAATTATAAATAAAATTATAATTTATTAGTGTCCCTTAAATATGATTTTACCTTATATTTGAAACAATATTTTTTTTATTTCTTAAAAATTTAAGTAAAAAAATATAATTAACGTAAAAAAATAATTAATAGTCGATATAAAAGAGATAAATAAAAGAGAATCTAAATATCAAAAGAAAAAAGAAATCTTTGATTCAGAAATTTTCAAGAAAAATATCATTTACTTAATTTCAATGTTAGTCACTATTGTAATAGACTTATTTTTTATTTTATAATTGTGTAATAATTTATAATTAATCAATTGAATAAAACAATTAGAATTGCGAAATTAATATAAAAATGAATGATTGATTATATAATTATATATCAAATACGATTTTTCTCAAGATAATTGGTTCAATAACACAAAAGTAATACTATTTTGTTTTTTGAAAAAGTGTTTTCATTAAATTTCAAACATGTTTTTGGCTAATCAAAAGTAAAAATTTAAAGTTTTTTTTAATTCATTACAATATAATATCACTACAAATAATTTTAATTTATGATAATTAAAGAATGATGTAAGATCATAAAATTTCAAGAGAGTTCCAAAATTATTAGAATTATTTCAATGAGTTTTTGAAATCGATTTTAAGAATAAGATGATAAGAAATAATAAAAATTCGTGAATTTTCTAAGATAGCAATTTCCTAAGATAGCAATTCAGAGGGAAACGAGATATGTGCTCATATAGTTAATGAAATGTTAAGTATTAGGGGAATATAAATATTCCTCTTTATTAGAACACGAGATATTTCATCAAAAAAGTTTACATTGATGTTAAAAAGATAAGAATAAAGAAAAATAGGGAATATATTTAGTTTTATAAATTAATTTTTTTTTTGAGGGGTTTAAAATATTTTCAGCGCAATTATTATTTCATTTTGTCTGAAATTCATTTGTCATTAAATATATTTTACTAGTGATCTAAATGATAATTATATGCAAATGTAGTTCGTCATTAATGCATTTACGACTAACCGTGAAATTCGTTCTACGTAAATTGCTAATTCATATACTGAATGATATTATGATTTTTTTGCTTCTTATAC
>NW_006263710.1:426-906 GCF_000469605.1 Apis dorsata | reverse complement strand
ATTTTCTAAATGATTATCTATTAAAAATTTTTAAGATTTAGATGTGCAAAATTAAAGAAATTTTGCTAAAAAATTTCCAATGTTATATCTCTATAACAAAATAATCTGTAATAATGATTTTACATTTTTTGATAATATTGTTATTGGATCCCGATTAAAAAGACATTTTATATTTCAATAAAACTATAAGCAATAAGCAATTGTTAATTTTTACGAATATTTTCATATCATATACCATATATCGATACTTGTTGATATTGTCATTATTTATTTTTAAGAACATCCCGATATAATAGAAATCGATCTGTTTAAATATCTTATTTTCTAATATAGATACTTGATCTTTTTCCCAATTGCATCTCATAAAATGATTTGTACATGTTAGAAATTGGAAGATCGATAAGGAAAATGCAGTTTGAATTTTAAGTTAAATATACTTTAAATATACTAATTTAACCTTAATTAATGATGAATATTATC
>NW_006263710.1:0-241 GCF_000469605.1 Apis dorsata | reverse complement strand
TTATTATAAAATAGAATATGAAAAATCTAGGATATATAAAAATTTTGAAATTATAAATATTACGAATATTTGAAATTGAAGAATGTTCAGACCGAAATTTTGGGAAATATAGAAGATTAAAAAAATTGACTTCTTAATGTGGATAAGATTTTGAAATTAGATTGAAAATATTAAATGTTAATAAAATTGGTATAGAGTCATACGGTTTTTCCTATTGGTATAAGGTTATAAGGTTTTCATA
>NW_006263709.1:810372-810848 GCF_000469605.1 Apis dorsata | reverse complement strand
TATATATATATATATATATATATATATACTCACATATATGTATATATGTGCGTATAAACCTGAAAGAAATTCGATCGAAGTACACTGTTTTCGTTTGACTTTTTAAAAATTGAAGTAAATAAAAAAAGTTAAGCGATTTCATATTTATCAGTTTCCAAAGTGATAAGTTCCGGAACAAAAACATTTTAGTAGAAAAACATTTTTGGAAGTAATAATAATAGATATGTACACATGGATTAATGCGATGTAATTAATGTAATTAATGTAACATGCAAATATAATAAGACCATGATTATATATATATTTTCTATGATTAGAAATTAGAAGTAGAAATTTCATTATTTGAAAAATAATTATAATTATCACATATACGATTTGTTAAATATCCTTATTTTTGGAGGACAAATATATCTCTGAATATATTATCATAAATAATATATTCAAATAAGTTAAATATTTTTTTTTTACGAAAAAAA
>NW_006263709.1:792050-810083 GCF_000469605.1 Apis dorsata | reverse complement strand
ATATATATATATATTATCAAAGACGTCTCTAATTAATGTAAAGATGCTGATTAATCTTTGAATATTTCAAGATATTTCAAGATTCTAATTCTCATATTCAATTATTCGCATAAATTTGTATTGATAAAACTAATGTAATGATGAAAAAGACTAATAATTTTAATTTCAATATTTTTTTTAAATAAAAAATAATTAAAACATTTATCAGATTCATTTAAAAACATTTCATTAAAAATTATACGGATTGTTTTTTTTTAGTATAATATTATAATCGCATTTGTAATGATAATACGAAACAATTAAATAATCTTACCGAATAATTTTTCTTGATCTTTTCGTAAGTAAATAAGTCAAACTTTGGGGTAGTATCCCAGCTGTATGGGCGACGCGTTAAAAAACATAATGGTACCCTTAAATTGCCTACCATTCTTTCGTTTCTGTAATCAATTAAAATTAACATACGATTATTTCGAATAAATTTACGATAAAAATCTAATACACTATAAAATATGATTATTAATAACCTGTTATGAAATTTCAATGACAAAAATATGTCAATTTGGATGTTATATGAACATACACAATGATTGTTTATTTTTCATTTGTCATCGTATATCTTTTGAACGTGCTCTCATTGTATATGTGTTTGAAATTCTTATAGATGGCTGTAGAATAGTTAAGTAACATATACTAAGAAATATGATTAAATTTTTACGATGTTTCAAACATTGGATAACAATATATAATGTAAAAAAAAAAAAAATATCATTCAAGTAAATATAAAATATAAAAAATTTAGAAAAATATAATGTGCCATTTTAGGATTAATATTGAAATGTTTATAATTGCCAAAATTATAATTCAAGTGTCAAGAAATGAAAAGAATTGAATGAAAGTTGTAAAAATAATAAGCATTAGTTATTTTCCTTGTTTTACAATTATATATCTTTATATATATAACCAAAGTTGTACAACTTTGATTATCTTTTACGCAAATAAAAACTAGAAAATTAATGATATGTATATGCATAACAATATTTTTTGCAATACTATCTTATTAAAATTTTTAAATTCAATCTTTTATAATATACATATGGAAAATAACAAACATAACAAAATCATTCTTATCTCTTAGTTTTATGTATATAATAATTAATAAAGAAATATTTATTGGATGGACAAACTAATAAATATTATATATTTTCATTAAAACCAACTTCAACATCTTTAATTAATTATGATAACTATCGAAAAATCCGCATATCCGTTGTGATTGAAAGTGAAGAAAGAAGAATATTTTTTCTGAAGATGAAACAAAAGATTAATGAAGAAAGAAAAATTTAAGAAAAAAAAATAGATTGGTTTTGTTTATTTATTTTTACAATTACTTTCTGTCAAGGTAAAATGAACATAAATTAATCGAAAGAAAAATTGATCAAAATAGAAAGAGAATCTTAACACTCGTATTCATAACACAGTACATATAAATTCACGTGTCGTACATGCTAATGAATATCTAGATACTTCTGATTGCCAATAGAAGAATTGTCACATCAATTTGTTGGAAGTGGTTGAAAATTGTTGGCAACCGTTTTAATATAGATTGAGACTTGCGCTAACGAATTCGTAAAATTATTGTCGTGGATTGTCGAGAGAAGGGAGAGACTGTGTTTGGGGAGAAGGTGAAAGTGAAAATCGTTCACGAACATAACCTAAGAATAAGCTGTATGTGCAGCTATCACAGATTTTATGGAATTTATGGAGATGCGATATCGTTTTTGAAAAATTCTTTGACATGATCTTTTCAATGTGTTGTCTTCTTGATGAATAACCTATTAAAAACGAAGGTAAGAACGAG
Organism: Apis dorsata; assembly: GCF_000469605.1. Classification (NCBI taxonomy): domain Eukaryota; kingdom Metazoa; phylum Arthropoda; class Insecta; order Hymenoptera; family Apidae; genus Apis; species Apis dorsata. Next base: position 808,225 of record NW_006263709.1, on the reverse strand, counting down.
AAAATATGGAGGCTTGCAACGAAGTAGGCGACCGGACTCCAACTGACATCGCGGTAATGCAAAGAAGTTGGTCAGAATTGAGAGGTGTTGTCAGTGATCTACGTAGAAAATTGTCCGGAGTATCAGTAGGCTCTGTTCCTGGATCTATAACATTTCGATCTTTACCAGATGGACGGTAAGAAATGCTTTTAAAATAGTAACATAACCTTTACAATTAAAATCTATTTTTTTATAATTTTTTCTTTTTTTAGGACTAGAATATATTTTCTTAGTAGTCCAAGTAATGGATGGGAAACTACTTTACTATTTGTGGATATTGCACATTCAGATCATGCAAATGGTTATCGTCTTCATTGGCAACCAATTATAGAAGCAAATTTTCAAACGTAATACAACTTTTTCCAGAAGAAAATAAACCATTTATTTTTTAAAGATAATAGGATAACAATGCAAAGATTTATTTGTAGTGTATCAAGTACGAAAAGATTATCGAGAGAAGAACAGTTATTATGGGAAAGAAAAAGATTAGCCACATGGGGTATTACTAGTTATGAGATTCATCTAGATAGTGGAAAATTGGTTTTTCCAGCTGCAAGCAGTCTTTATCAGTGTATAGATACAGGATTTATGGTATTTTTCGTTTTTATTATTATTATTCTTTTTATATATAATTAAGATATTGAAATAATAATAATAATAAATATAATAATAATAATAATATAATAATAAATATTGAATAATAATAAATATATTTGTATATTAGGCTGGACCTCTATTTCCATCTGAAATTCGTATGTCAACATCAGGTGCTAAATTATGTCCACAAATTTGCCCATGGAATAATGCATTAATTGCTCATACATGTTCGGGTGATTTGTATTTGTCTCATAGTATCACAGGTTCTTCTGTAAGATTAACACATGCAAGAAAAGGTGGTAAGAGTTTAGTAAATGACCCTCTTACTGCAGGAACTCCTTCTTATGTAATGCAAGAAGAATTTACTAGGTATATTTGTAATATAATAATAACATATATATTTACATATATAGTTCTTATAATATAATATTTTTATTCAGATATATTGGATATTGGTGGCAACCAAAATCTAATGATGGCATATATAGAATAGTGTATGAAGAGATTGATGAGAGTGATGTGAAGATATTTTGTTTTCCATCAACATCAAATTCTGAAGATATAGATGAATTTAGGTTTCCAAGAGCTGGTACTCCTAATGCAAAAAGTAATCTTAAGATGGTGCAATTTCGTTTAACAGAAACATTACAAATTGTTGACATCGAAATATTAGAACTTCAATATCCATTGCATATTATGTTTCCATGGATGGAATACATGGTAAGAGTGGGATGGACTCCTGATGCACAATAGTAAGTCAGAAATGTTCTGAATTAGCTGTGCATGTTTCAATGTTTACTTCTATAATATAGTTTTATACGAATATAGCATTTGGGTCCAGTTGTTGGATAGAAAGCAACAAAGACTTGAGTTAGTTTTATTATCGATAGATAATTTTTGTGAACCACCGCCTAATGTATACAATTCAGAAAATCATTTCACACCGTCATCGGCGAGTGTTCAAGTAATATATTCTGAACAAAGTTCAATTTGGATCAATGTTAATGATCTCCTTTATTTTTTACCGTCCGACGATCCAACAGAAGTTAAATTTCTTTGGGGCAGTGAAGAATCTGATTTTAGACATTTATATCTCATTACATCTAGCATAGCTGGTAAAATAACAAATAATGATTTTTAATTATAATATATTAACAAAGTTAAATAGTAATTTAAATATTAATTTTTATTTTTCTATTCTTTTCCATAGGTTTAAATAACGAAGTAGAAGAACCATTGGATAAAATGGATAGTATTTTTTTGCAACCTCGAGTTACTTCTAAAATCGCTTTGACTCAAGGAGATTGGGAAGTCTTGGGTAAAAAACTGTGGGTAGATGAACTTAATTCTATTGTTTATTTTTGTGGTTTACGTGAGGGTCCACTAGAACAACATGTTTATGCTGTGTCACTTCGTCGCCCGCTAGAAATAAGATTACTCACAAGACCAGGTTACAGTCACAATAGTATATATTTTAATAAGGAATGTACAATGCTAGTGACTGTTTATAGTTCCATCAAAACATTACCAACATGTCAAGTACGATTTTTTTATAAGAATAAATATTAAAAAATTTTTATGGTAATTAATATTTTTTTTTAGGTTTTTAAAATATCACAATCAGATTGGACAGTGGAAAGTATTTCTTTAACTCCTGTAGGTTATTTATTAGAACCATCTCCTCTTGAATCCGAATTATTTGCTCCGGAAATTTATACTTATAAAATATCATCTAATGAGACTCTTTATTCAATGATTTTTAAACCACACAATTTTCAAGTTGGGATAAAATATCCTACGATATTGAATGTGTATGGTGGTCCTGAAGTACAATTAGTATCAAATACATTTAAAGTAAATATTTTGAGAAAAATAAATATAGGAAATATAAAATTTTGATTGCTTATCATAATTTAAATTTATTATATATTTCAGGGAATGAGACATTTAAGAATGCATATGTTAGCTGCTCAAGGTTATTGTGTAGTATTAATCGATTCTCGGGGTTCACATCATAGAGGTTTAGTATTTGAAAGTCATTTACAACACCGAATGGGAACTGTTGAATTAGATGATCAAGTTCAAGTGTTAAAATGGTTAGCAGAAACTACTGGTTATATTGATTTAAGTCGCGTAGCTATTCATGGTTGGTCTTATGGAGGATATTTAAGTCTTATGGGTTTAATACAATATCCAGAAATATTTAAGGTATTTTTTCTTTTTTAAAAATTGAATTGAATTTAATTTAATTATTTGTATCTAAACATATTTTTATTTATAAATTTAAATTACTTATTTAATAACAAATTTCAATTGATATTTTTTTATTTCAACTTTTGTGTTTGTTTTAATCTTTAAAATCAATCATCTAAAAATAACATAATATATTAATATTCTATTATATTTATGTACAAAAATAATAAATCGAAATATAATTTTCAGTTAGCTATTGCTGGTGCACCAGTTACTTCTTGGAATTTTTATGATACTGGATATACTGAACGTTATATGGATTTACCACAAAATAATCCTCATGGATATATGTCTGGTTCAGTTTTGACATATGTGGATAAGTTTCCCGATGAAGAAAATAGATTATTGATTATTCATGGGCTTATAGATGAAAACGTACATTTTTTCCATACAAGTCAATTGATCAATGCTCTTGTAAAATCTGGGAAACCATATCAATTACAAGTTTACCCCAATGAAAGACACAGTCTCAGAAGTCTAGATGCTAGTAAACATTATGAAACTACATTATTGTCATTCTTACAAAATCATTTATAAATTATTTTTATTCAAGAAAATAATTCCAGTAATAAGTGCTGGTTAAAATATTTTAACAATTTAAGTGACTGCCATTACTTTTATGTATATAGATTAAACAAATTAAAAATTAATTTCAATATCCTTATATTCGCGATGGTATTGCCTTATGTAAATTTTATGTTCGTATAAAGACTCCATTAAACAGTATTATAATTTTACTACGAGAAGGTTATAATAAAAAATAATTAAAAATTTTACGCATCTATAAAAAATAGTATTTTTTTCTGTTTATAGAAATACAAAAAAAAGTTTGTAAAAATTAATATCTATAACATTTGGGCATATAACCATCGCGAAATTTTTTTTTGCAACTTCTTTAATAAGTGATTATAGAATTTTAAAAAACGATTAAAATTGTAAAATTTATTTTTACTTTTTCAAGAAAATGGACAATACTCGCAATTCTCTGTACATATATACATAAGGATCGTTAGATCTATATTAATTTTTCTAGAATTTTCTTCTAATTGTACTTACATGATATTCATAGTTATCGCCAGAAATATGTCTATCTCGTGACTATCACCATTTTATGCTTAATTGTATATATATAAACAAAAACTCTCTCCCAGATTTTTACAATAAGCATTGCAAGAATTTGAGCGAGAAGAGTACATTATTCCGTATTTGCAAATAAATCATATATAACATAAATTGTTTGTCAATAAATAAATTCGTTATTTTATATTTTGTTACAATGTGTATCATTATTATCCAAGGATTTTAATGTTATTAAATAAATAAGAATAGAATACTTGTTTTGTTACAATTATATTTTGTTACAAATCATTTACATATACATTATTGTGAACTACTGTAAGTTTTAGTTTTTCTATTTAAGAATTTATACAAATACTTTAGTCTTTTTTTCAATTCTTTCCATTTAGTTGGTCTTGCTATTGGATATATACCATGTTTTAGCATTTTCTGTTTTCTAAGTAATACTTGATATTCATTTCCACTTACACCTCTTAGCCAAGAAGGTACATTATATAAAATTTTAACTGGATGGAGAGTATTAGAACCCAAAATATCTATATAATCATTCTGACCAAACAATGCTCTCTTTTCAGACCAAGCATTCTTTGGTCTATATATTGGCATGGGTAATTTTCTATTATCAGCACGAGGTAACAATCCTTTCATATCTATAGGATCATTATAGCCATAATGTCTTAAGTAAGGACCCTTAGCTATTTTGTCTGCATGATATCGAAATCTTTTAGATATCACTTGAGGTACCCATGTATTCATAGTTGTTTGCATTGTTTTCAAAAACCATGACATGCTAAATTTTTATAATTAATCTTATTAATATATGATAAATGTATCTTTTTTTCAAAATATTATTTCATATGTATATATATAATTTGTAATAATTAAATTTTTGTATTGAAATTTATATTATTTAAATTACAAAAATAAATGTAATATTAAATTCTTTCAATAAATATTTTTCTTATAAATAAAACTAAATTTTCTAATTATTTATATTATATATTACGAATAGCTAACATAACCTTATTTTCTACATGTTAAATATAATTTTATAAATTTTATATTTTTCATACAATAAAATTTACCTTAAACAATATATAAATTGTACGGATGTAAAGTAATATTATTTTAATTTGTTATATGAAATTTTTATCGTATAATAAATTACAGTTTATATTACTTTGTTTTCTATAACCTCAGCAAACTTATGATGAGAATTGAACTTAAATATATAATATTTACTTATATAGTATTATATATATCTAGTATTATAAGAATGTTATAAGAATATATTTAATTAATAATTTATTGCAATTTTAAATAAAAATAAAATATCTAATATTTATGATAAATTATTACGCGTTAAAAAATAAAAGAAAAAACTATATTATTGTACTATTTTCATTCGTTTAATTAATCATTTTGAGATTAATTTAAAAATTGAAATATAAAATATATTGATATTAATTTTTAATTATTTTATTATTATTTAATTATTACATAAGATATATATATAACATTAAAATTTAAATAATAATGAATAAAAAACAAATTAAAGCAAAGAAAAATTAATTGTGCTCTAAAATTTATGGAACTATAAAAAAAATATTATTTGATCGAACAATTAATATTATATTAATAAATATGTAAGAATAATTAGAAATAAATTTGTCGGGAAATAAATAAAAGATTAAAATTAAATAAATCATAAATTGTACATATTATGCATATAAATTATATATAAATTTGTATTATGCACCGTGTATGATAAATTAATTGAATCGTATATATTCATAATATTCATTTACATAATATCATTTATAAATTTTTATATATATTTATACATATAAACTATGTATGTAATGCATATGTATATATGCATATAAACTAAATATTTTCACGCTTTAATGATCCATATTTTATCGCTTTACTATTTGTAAAATTGAAAATTATTTTTTTCTATAGAAATAAAAATTGTTTATTTTAATTCAATACTTTTAATTTTAAACTTCACATATAATTGTTAATGTTAAAAATATGCAATAATTTAATTTGTTAAACCAAAAAATTCTAATTAAAAAATTAATAAGATTTATTGACAAAAAAATAAAATTTATTTGATAATTTATATTAAAAGTAGTATAGGTATTACAAGAATTCCAAGAACAGTAATGAATTTAGAACCTAAAAAAAAGAAAAAAGAAATTATCGAAGAAATTCATTGATTTATATTGCAATATACAATTAATTCTTATTAACCTTTGCTACAAGTCCCTTCTTTGCAAACACATTCATTCTTTTTACATTCAAGAATACTAAAAGTATCATATCCCTTACATTCGTAATCCTTCGTACATGTATGATATAAGTCTGAAAAAAATATGCGACAATTTGTTGAGTTTTTAATACATTTGTAGATTATTCGAAATTGAAAACTGCATTTATTAATTATCCTTACATCGTGTTTGAACACATTTCCCAGTTTCATTCACAAAATGATATGATGAAATGCATTCGCAACGTTCATTAATGCACATGGCACGACCAAACATATCTTGACATTCATCAGTCCTTTGACAGCGATCACCCACCATCAATGGTCCTAAAACATTCATATAAATAAAACCAATACTTGTACATATATATTTATAAATATATTAATAATAATAAATAAATTAATAAAAAATGTAAGATATTTTTTAAGCATATTGATTACTTACTATTGACACAATTTGAAGAATTATTTATATCTAAGATATACGAATCTTTGCAAGCACATACTCCTTGTCTACACGCTGCATTTGCCATCGTACTACATGCAAAATCATTTGCGCAACTTAATCCAGCACCTATCATTCCAAATCAAAAAATAAATTTAATTATTAAAATAATATATATACATATATGTAGTAATATTACATTACTACATATATATGTAATAATTTATTATTAATTGTAATAATTGTAATAATTTATCAACTAATAATAATTTATATTAATAAAAAACTATTGCAAAAAAATAAACAAAGTTAATAAACAAATTATACACAATAAGCATAAGTATAACAATGTTTTCTTTGTGTCATAAAATAATGTTTATTATTATTTGATAATAGATAGAATTAAATAAAAATAATAAAAAAAAAATATTAATATTAGTAAATTGTAAATTATAAGTTATAGATTTATCTTAATTTTATAATTTACTTATAAAGCTTCACTTTTTTTATTAACAATGATTTTATTGTTATATATTGTTAGATAAGAGAATTCATTTATGATGTATTTATGATGTATAAAATTTCTTTAATTTGACAAAATAATATTCAATTATGTAAGCATTCCGATTAAAAATGCTTAAATTAATTAATAGCGAAATAATACTCACTAGCGATGCACATCGAGTTATCTAAAGTTGGGGAGAAATATTGTTCGCACAGGCATGTCTTTTGCGCACGGCAATACGAATTTGGAATGCAATTACGATCTCTCTCGCATTTCTCACCGATTTTCACATTTCCGTATTCCAATGTGTCCTCTAAAAACAAGGAAAAAATAAAAAATAAAATATAGAGCAAAAGACGATTCAATTCGATTATACCTCTTATTGATTGATTTTGAATCTATGAACACTCTGAAAAATATCGATGATACTTTGATACTTGCGATACTCACGTTCTAAGCCCAAAAGTAATTGGAAGCTCGCAAAAAGTAAGAAAAATTTAAAAATTTGATCGTTCATTTCTATTATTCGTACTGAATAAGAAACTGTATTATATTAAAAAGCTCGTAATAAACGCCCTTCTTATGGTGATAATCGTTATCTTTTCACTTATCTACGATATATCTATCTAACCGAATGAATCAGAGATAGGAACAAACTAAAAAACTGTTCTTTTTCATCATTTTTATTTCTTTATATTTATTTTATTCTTTATATTTCATTTTTTTCATTTAAAATGAAAGATAGGAAAAATAGAAAAAGATCGCTTACCGATTCAAATGCTGAAGTTACGAGTAGATGCGATCGGAGCGGTGTCGGTAGTAACTGGAAAGAAAATCAGGTTGGTGGGAGAATATGGTTAATTGCAGTTCTACACGGCTTCGCGTTCGTCAGTCGTGTGCTATTGATGCTCGATCGCGAACCGATACTTCTGTTTGCAAGTGAATCTCTATTATACCAGAATTTCAATGATGTTTTATTTCGGGTATATGAAGAAATGTATGTTGCTTCTTGTGATCGTTTCTATGATTCATCGATCAGTAACTGATCAATTAGGTAAGCTTTGATTTTATACTTAAAAATTTTATTTTGAATTTGAAATTCAAATAATTATTGAAATTGAATTAATGAAATATTTAAATTATTTTAACATTTTTCTATATAATATAAATATTCAAATGTATACGTTTACTTTGAATATCTTATTATAATAACATTATTTTATCACTTTATATTATATAAATATGTATAAAGTTATTATCCTTTTTTTTTTAAATATCTTTAAATTGCCAATATTACCTTATAATTAGAATAATATTGATATGCATGTAAACAATATTAACAATTAAAATTATAAATTTTATCTTCGAGTTACATTGGTCCTTAAATTTATTTCTTTTTATATTTAATGTATTATTTTTATTTTTATTTATTTATTTTGAAATGATTAATTTATTTTTAAATTATTTAATTTATCGGCGTAATTAATCTTACAATGATGTACTAGAATCTTTATTATTTATATAAAATTGTTATAAATATAATTTATATAACTTATATATACTTATACATTTTATTTATAAATATATATAAATATTTAAAAATATGCCAATAAATTTTTTAGAATTTTTTTTATAATATTGATATATGAAAGACTCACCAAATTAAAAAATTCTAATCGGAATAATGTATCATTGCATAGTTAAAAACATGAAATGATTAATTTTTATGATCTAAATATATTTCATTTAAAAATAACATTTTAACTGAAATTTATTTGCACGTTCATAACTGTCAATGTAACTTTAATCTGTATTAATGTTATTCAACACTGTAATGTTCTTCCATCGAACAAATTATTCGTTGACAATGTACCTCATAATTAATTTGCAATTAATTCGTACAGTAATAATTATATTATTACCAGTATTGTATAAATAAAATACGTTATATTCTTGAATTCTTCTGTGATTACGCGCATTATTTTATGCATGTTATAATGCTCACTTTTGCAGTGAATCAAGCAGTAATCATGAACATTATGAGAGATACGCGAGACACAATGCTCTTGAAATATAATTAAACAAGCATCAACTGATGAAAATTAATTTAAGATTCGTATCCTTCTATTCGGCATGATTCTTGCAAAGTACATGCAACATTTTAAATATCATTTTAAAGATTTTATTTTGTATAATATATTTTTATCCGTATTAGTTATTTTTAAAACATTACATCAATGAAAAAACTTCGAGAAACTGAAAGTCCAGTAAAATTTAATAAATTGATTTAACGTCACTTCGTTCGAAGTAACCGACATGTCAATATAACACTATTGCTTCAGAAGAAATAGTATATACATTTCTGTTCTCATTGCTTGTATACAAACGTTGGTAGGCTACGCTTCAAAATAAAATCGACCTCTTCACGGTATTGAAGCAGTGTCAATCGAATGATAATTCTTAAAAATGTTCATTGCAAAAGCGAATTTTATTATAATCTCAATTTATTAATATAATTAAGAATATTTTTTTTTGTATTTTAGCCTTATTATATTTTCTAATTATTTTAATTTTTTTTAATAAATAAAAAATTTTTAATTAATATATAATGATATATTAATTATAATTGTTTAATGTTATTTTCAATGGAAAGTCATAATTGTGTTGACTTAAATATAACATAAATATAATATAATAAATAAATATAATATAATTAAATATAATATAAGGATTAGAAAATACAAAAGAAAATAAAATTAAACATTGTTCTATATTTCATTTGAATTTTTATGTGAAATTCTATACATTTATTTGTTAAGATATACTTTAATAATAATAATATTTAATAATAAAACTTTAATAATATTTTATTCGTTTAATCGACATCGAAAACTGAACAATTTTCTAATTACAATTATATGATTAATTTAACTTTTTTATCATAATGAATATGATATTATTTGATATTATTTCATAATGAATATGATTTATATTGATCAACATATACATATTGTTTATTAAATTCGAATTTACAATCAGATTTTATGTAATTGATTTTATTATTTAATATTTATTTATTAAGTAATTATTAAATAATTATATTTTCGTCAATAGTAATATAGATACAACATAGGATAAATTTAATTTATATTTAATGTATTATATTATTAATGTATTATATTTGAATGAAATGTATTATATAGTTAAATAATATATTTCAAGAAATCAATGTTATGCTTCGAGATAATTTGATATATTTTAGATAAACTTAAATAACAATACAGCATGTTATATTTATAACCACTCATGAGAATGAATCGCATGATGATGGTCACACGATATAGGAATTCAAAACTAAAATCGATAATAAGATTACTCCATGTAGCTTTCGAAGATTTGCGAAGCTTTTTTTTCTTTTGGATGATAAAACTGATGATTGATTTTATTAAAAAAAAGATTTTTAAAGTTGCGAGTTTGTTAAAAGTTTTCAGATTTTCATCCTTATTTTAATAATATTTAAACGAGTAAACAAATTATTAGAAAATAATCATTTTTTTATAATTATATTATTATAATTATATTATAATTATATTATATTATATTTTTTTATAAGTATGGGATTATATTATACAAATTAATGATAAATATTAAATTGTATAATTAAAATAAATTTATTATATAGTTTAATTCAATATGAATAGAAATATAATATTATACGATAAAAATTAAACAACATTTTATTAATATTATCGAAAATTAATATTATCGAAGTTCAAAGAAACTAAAAACAATTTTTTTCTTACAGATCCACCAATCCCTTGTAAAGAAGATCATAATTGCATCGAATTTTCAAATAGCTTAAAAAATGCATTTTGTCATAATGGACATTGCGTATGTAAAACGGATAAAGAAATTAAAAACTGTTCCAGTGCGGATATCTTACATAANNNAATCGAAGCGCAGGTACAATTATATTTTCTTTTTTTCTTTTTTCTTTTTTTTTTTTTTTAATATATATTGAATATTTGTATGTAATTAAATATATTGAATTCATATGATTGCATTAGATGTAAAAGAAATTTCAATGCTAAAATTAACAAGAGAAGAATGTATTCAAATGTTATTTAATTTTAAATAGATAAATTTTTTTTAATACTTGACGTAATTTTTTAATATTTTTCTGTTATACTTATTTTATTTTTTTATATTTATATAAAAAATTTAGAGGAAAATATATAAATCATTTATAAAAAAAAAAAATGATGGAAGTTTCTGAAATTCCTTAATAAAAATAATTATTTATTTCACATTTGATAAATTATTTTTTGGTATAAATAAACAAATAATAAAATAAATTTTGAATATGTTTAATTTTCTATAGTGTTTAAAAAATATAAATATATAAAATATTAAATTATATTTATAATATTTATATTATATTAAGAGTTTCTTCAAATTTGTTCAATAAATTTTGTTATATATTTGAAATATTCAAAAAGTATATTTACAGTTATTACAATAATAATTTTCATGAAGTTTTTAATTATTTATAGATATGAATAATAAAAATATATTATCCTGCTTTGACATATATATGAAAGTAGTATGAAACTATATCATTTCATTGAATGATCCATTATTTCAAAAAAATAATTATGAATTTAAGATATTATATGTAAATATTTAATAAATTGATATTCATTCTTGAAAAAATTATATTTATGACTTTGTATTTTATATATATATATATATATATATATATATTATATATTATATACAAAATTATATACTAGTTATTAATATTTATTACATATAATATTTCAATCTAATAATTAAATATTTCTCTTAGTTTCAATATTTTTCATATTGAAGTTTCAAAATTTATTAAAATTTAACATATAGTAATATAATTTCGACAGTTCTGAAATTGTCCTTCTATTCAATGTATTTACACATTAGATGAATTTCCTAGAATACTAATACATTTTTTTTAGGAGCTCCGATTTTTCAGATTTGCAAAATCGATAAAGATTGTACAATTAATAACTCTTTTTGCAACACGACGATAATGCAATGCGAATGTCAAAAAAATTATATTTTATCAAGTAACAAGAAAGTATGCCTTAAAAGTAAGAATAAATTTCATTCATCGATATGATTTTAATTTTGATATTGAATCTTCGATCATTGATTTATTTTTTCATTTAGAGGTCGAAGGATTGGATTTTCCTTGTATAGAGAGTAGACAATGTTTAACATTCCTACCAAATACGACATGTCAAAATAACCAATGTAGTTGTATATCTGGATATCATTATGTGCAAAATGCTTGTTACGAAATGATTGGTAAGACAAAACTCTTTTTTCGAGAAAATATTAATTAAAAATTAGATTAAAAATAATTATATAATCTACGTAATTGCAAAATATTCATAGATATTGGAAAACCATGTCGCCAATCGGAAGAATGTATTCACGTTAACGGTGCTGCATGCACTAATAGAGGAGTGTGTGATTGTATAAAAGAAACTGTGATCAATGAAAATCGACAAAAATGTTTACCGGTTGCGAGGGATATCTTGGATATTTGCGTGGAAGATATACAATGCAGTAAAACTTTCTCTGATTCACTATGCATTGATGGATTGTGTCGATGTCAAAATCAATATCACTTTGAATCCGAAATAAAGCAATGTTATTTCAATAAAAGTAAGTATTCAATTTTTCGAACTTTACTTTTTCCTTTGTTACATATATACTTGATAGATGGCGTTGTTTTACAGAACTTGGTGAAACTTGCGCGAATACGTACGAATGTTACCAAAATGAAGAAAATGAGAATGTGACACGTAAAGCAGTAAAGTGCATGGAAAATGTGTGTGTATGTATTGAAGATTATGTGAGACAGGACAATAAATGTGTAAACGAAGGTAAATTGAAATAAATATATCTGTTTTATCATTCTATATTTTAGTAATATTCTATATTTTTATTATGTTCACATTTTCTAGGAACACGGTTTGATATTCTACCTATTTTGCTCATAATGATCGTATCTATCGTATTATTTAGACAAAACTAGACGAAACGTTGAATTTTGGTCGGTAAAGGTACATATATGCGAGCAGTTTTGATCTACATCTTCTCGATGACATAATTGAAACACGACGCGAGATTCAGCACAGAAAGTGAAAAAAGTAGGAGAGCAGTGTGGCATTGGATGACACTATGACTACATAGAATTGCGCACCGAGTGCATCGAGAGAGTAGGTTGGGTGCACCGAACCGTTTAAAGACTTCCTGCGCTGTGCATGCAATTAACACGCTCAGACTGCGCTACTGCGCGATTCATTCTCGCGACCGCTTCTATACTTATCTTGCAAACTGTGCCAAAGAAACAGATATGTTTGTTAACGAATACCAATCGAATAATCATTCTATATTTTATCATTTGCGTTGATATGATTACAAAAAAAATGATCTTTTAGGAGCTAAATCTAATTAATTTATAAAAAATTAAACATTAAATGTTTACTTTTGCAAAGTTTGAAATTAATTACTTTAGCTTCTGAGTGATTCGTTAATGTGAAGTGAAATGTCGTTTAATATTTATATAAATGCATGTGTCAACAATATATTGTGATCTTTTGGAATCTCATTACAGTCAGCTTGAATTTTTTTATAGGATAAAGCAACAGTATTTTATTTTTTTTTATACGACTATTTATAAATATTTCTTGATAGATGAATATCTAGAAATTAAACGTTTAATTTTATTTAAATTAAAGACAGCATTTTATGAACCTATAGTCTGTTATTTTATAGGAAATAGGTAAAAAATACTTTATTTTTTTAGAAATAAGCGAATATATAAGTACTTAATCGTTGATATATATTCGGTTCATTTTGTATTTTCTATCTTTGATATTATTGTGTATTTAAAATAAGAAATTACATTATTTTATTATTATTATTATTATTAATGTTTTTTTTAAATAAATTAAATATATATTAATTTAAGTAAAAATTGTATTTTGTTAGATATTATCGAACAAATATAATAAGTAAAATAATAAATTTTATCTAATTTGCATTTTTAAGTAAAAATTTTGATATAATTAAATTATGATAAAATTATAATAAAATAAAGTCAATAAATCTTTTTAATAATGAGGTGTTTTTGCGTAATATAATTATATAAATTTTGTAAATTAAAGATTTTAGATTAATTAATAATATTTAAAATAAAAAAAAAAAATTTAATTTTAATATACATTAATAAATAAAATTATATTAATAATTAATATAATGTCAAAAATTGAACTTTAAAATTTATGATTTTAGTTAATATTATACAATATATATTTTATAAAAAAAATTTATATTTAATGAATAAAAATTAAAAATTAAAAAATTTTTTTCCAAAAGAAAACAAAAATTGATAAGATTTTCGTTTATTATAAATTGTGAAAAAAATTTATTATAAATTCATTGATTGAATTAAATTATGCTATTGCATTGTTCAGTCAGTCTATATATTTAAAAGTTTCAGACACTGAATCATCGATGATCATTCAAGTATTTTCGTCGTCGTTATATTAATCAGGAATATAAAGTTTCTGATGACACATGTTTATACGCTGTAGTGTATTATTATCGTGTTGCGATTTCAGTGCCGATGAGCGATTAGAAGATGACTCGTTCTCGTGCGCTGCATTCACAGGAAACTTATCAACACGTACCGATTAGATAAAGCCAGACGTGGAACATAAGAGAACAATCTTTGTTAGACTGGATGAGACAATATTGAGAATCATCTTTGTGAGTTTCGAAGAAGCAATTTGAAAAAAGAACGAAAGAAAATAAGGAAGAACGTGTGAAAAAGCAACGAACTCGTGTTGAACGAGGAAGATGGCGGACTTAGTAAATCGTCTCACGATGGGAGGTCTTGCGCTGTTGATCGCTTTCTGCTTCGTTGTACGAAGTGCAGTCGTCATCGCGCACGGACAGCATGAACATCTATTACATAGACGTGAGTGTTTACTGGCAGTTTCTTCGTTATCTTGTGAAAAATCGTGATATTTTTGGTTTCAATTACACTACAATGTGATCGATTATTATTTTTAAATATGTGATAAATTTTCTAAAATATTATTTGTAAAAAAACTGTTTACACTTTGTATTTCAAGTTCAAAAGCAATTTGAATTTGAAATTTAAATTCAAAAATTTATTATATTTCAAGTGTTTAAGAAAATGTGATGATGATTCTTCAATAATTTATATCAATAAAAGTTTCAGGTATAATTTGATATAATTATAAATAACAATTTTGATTTTTTATTAAATCACATTGGCGTCAATGATTAATATTAACTTAACTTAACGTAACTTATGTGCCGATGTGTCATAGTTTACGAATCAACGATCGTTTTAAATGAAAATTGAAAAAAAATCTGTTAGTGTTTGATCTTGTCCTTTTTCCGATAAAATCTTCCAGTACAAGTGAATTTATGATTCTCGTGTAGTTTCGTTCCTTCATGATCGAGTGATCCTTTCTTCGGTTTCGTGGGGAAATACGAAGAGGCCGGATCTACGCTGTTGGTTCTCTTCACAGTGAACCGAATGTTGGCTTGGAATCGTACATAATTAAAGAACAAGGGAAATCGTTTCCTTCCAACGTTTGATATTTCGATTTAATGCTCTGTTTTCTAAACTAGATTGCGTCTTAAACAAAGCTTATCACTGCCTGAAACCTTATTATGAAATCATACCAAACATGGAAACAATGTTAACACTTTATCCTCTAAAACATGATAAAATGCTGTTTAATTCTCTATTCAAAGAATGATTTTTACTTAAAATCTCTTTTTTTAAATTCTGTGCTTTTGTCAACATATAAATTTTAACTATTTTTTAGAATTTTTTTCTTTTAATCTTATAACATAAATGACCGTAATTTATACAACTAATCAAATTATCCTAA
>NW_006263709.1:770753-791714 GCF_000469605.1 Apis dorsata | reverse complement strand
TATATATATATATATATACATTTAATAATACTTTAGTTCGAATGTAATTTTAAAAGATATAATATACATATATATACATATTGGATATTTATACATTTATACAAAATTTAAATGTATAAAAATCTGCAGAATACAAATAATATATAATATTATTTGTATTAAAGCATTAAATATTCAGTTCAATATTATAATATATAATATTATATAATATAATGGTTGTGATTTGAGAAAACATATCTTTATTTCATTTTTTTAATCTTATTCAATATTATTTTACTTAAATATATTCAATCTATTTATAACAATTCAGTCATAAGTTAACATTAGTTAACTTAATTTAATGTTAATTTAATTAAAAATAAACAATTAAAAATAGATTACATATTATGTGAATAGAAAAAGCTTGTATTAAAAACAATTGAAAGATAATTATTCTTAATTAATAAAAAATAGTAAATTTTGTGATCATTTGTGTTAACCTAGTTAAGAAAAATGATATTTATTCAAGAATTAAGATTTTATATAATTTATATAATTATAATATAATTTTCTAATAAAATACCATTGTTTAAAATACATATGTGACAATGAATGAATCGACAATTACGATAAAATGCGCAAAGATTTTGATAGCTATTTGTAAATCATTGGTGCGAGAAAAAATGAATAAAATTCCTCGAAGTAAATATGCACTATACAATGTCGAAAACAATGAAAATGAATTCAACGTGATATATAATAATGGCTTCTGTTTATAAAACTAGTATCGTTGCGTAATAGACTGAAACTATGGTAGCAAAATATGTTAACCTCGTTCATCGATCGGCAAGCTTCGAGTTGGAAATGACTGAAAGATGTCATCGATAATTATTTAGAAAATACTATATATTTAAAAATATCAATTATTTTGTTTTTTTTAATATTAAATATCAAAATTGAAAAGATTTCTAAATACTAATATAGTATTTTTGAAACTAAACTATTTATTTTAATGTAAAGAAAAGGTTAGCTACTTTTACGATTTATTTGAATATTATTTGAATATTTAAAAATTATAAAAATATTGTGTAATTAAACTTAATTATGATAACAAAGATTTAGTGCATATTTCTTACTAGTGAATATCATGTCATAAAATATGTGCATAAATTACTTAAATACAGTAACAACATAACCTATTGGAAATCGCATCGATTGTTTAATGATCATGGATATATATAATGGGTGATATGAATAAACGAGTTAAATTGAAATCGATATTCAAATTAGAAAGGAACTTAATTGCGATTAATTTTGCTTAATTACAATTGATAGAGTTTAAATGGTATCATCTATATTATCCAAGCACGTTTAACCTGATTTAAGTTACGATCGTTAGAACATGCCCTACTTTGGTCAATGCCTATAATAATGGCAACGAATTTTCAGGAATGGAGTATAATAAGATTTTTGCATTAAAAAAAATTAAATGAAAATCAATTTTAAACATATTTTATAAAAATTATATATATTTTTATGATATAGAAATTTTCCATTTATTAGATAAATATGTAATGTATTTTCAGACAATTTTTAATCTTATATTTATTTTCATTATAATTTAGAATATTTGTAAATAATTAATAATTTAGTAATTTTTTTATAATTATAATTATACAATAATTTTGAAATTTTTTAGTTATGGTATTAATATATAAAATAAGTCATGTAAGATAATCACTTAAAATAAACGTAAATTAATTATTGCATGAAAAATATTTTATTTAAAAATTTCATGATATAGAAGAAGATAATTTGATCATAGTTTTTTGTACGTATAAATGTACGTATAATAAAGAATGAAATATATAAAAATTAATTTTGTTTTTTTAAATGGAATTATATATTTTTTAATACATTAATCATTGCAAATTGTGATTCCCTATAACAAAATTATTAAGCTATATAATAAAATATTATTAATAATTTAATTAGAATTTTATATTATGTGAAAAATAAAACATAAGAGTATTTTGTTTTTCATACGAAATTTTACAAAGTTAATTGATTTATCTCTTAAAACTGATAATATTTTATTATAAATATATTAATATATATATATCTATATTTCTTTTATAGGAAAATTTGCGATTAATTTATTAAAAAATATATGATTCCATTTAAAAAAGGATGAAGATTGATATATTTCATATATATCCATTTATAAGAAAATTAATAAAAATATCAAATTATAATATCAACTTTTCCAAGAAATCTTTTTTCATACAAAAAATAATTTACGAGTTAATAAGAATGATCATGGTATGTCATTTTCAGTATTATTATTAATTATATAATTATCCAAATTATCATTAATTGTAATATACATGCAAAAATAATTTTTTTCAACTTTTTAGTATAAAATTCCACTGTACATCACATATCGATTAGCAAATTTGAATTAAATATCTTCCTAAAACATCGTTTTAGAAAAACCAGATTATTATTCATCAAAGATAAATCCATTTAAATTCAAAAATGTGAATTATCCAAAAACTTACAATTGTTTTTGGGAAATGCATTGTGATAAAGAATCATTGTTGATTAATTATTGGATTGGTGAAAAAGTTATATTGATTTTTGATAAGATAAAAAAATTTCACATAGTTCGTATATCGTATATCATATATACTTGTGATCATAAAATCATTTTTTAGTAATATAATAATATTCTATGTTTATAAAATATTCTATTGTTGAATTTAAAAATAAATGAATTTAAAAATAAATGTAAATTAAGCATTTAAACATAATATAAGATAGTTTCTGTATTATCTTTCTTATATTAATATGAATAAAAAAATATGAAAAGAATGAAAAACATTTGCTATATTTTTTTTAAATAAACATTGAATGATAATAATAAGAAAAAAATATCAATAAAAAAATTGAAATCTATTTACAATATTCAATCGAATTTTGAACTACAACATAATAATGAATTTTATACAGATTTTACAAAGATTTCATAAAGATTTAAAGATTCATTCATCAAATTAAATTGATTTAAAGATTTGATATTTGAATACACAATTATATAAATTGATTTACACTTATACCATTCACCAAACTAATCATTATCTTTTATAATAAACTTTCTCACCAACTCAATAGAATTTGGTGATAATCACGGTAGACGAAGGGGACACAAGTGAACAAGCGCTGTGAAACGATGCCGTCATCTAATCTAACGTGAGCCGCGCCATCAGAGCGGATCTTCTTTGTCGAGTTGCGTAACACGCAACGATAGCGAGAGCGTACACAGAAGACGGTGAAATATAACGAGTGAAGCATTGGTCTGGCTAGATCAAGATCAAGCGGCCTGGCGGGAGATCCTTCTCGAGATCATCGGGAATGACGACCATTCGATTTGGGCCGATGAAACGACGCCGAGAGGAAGACGTTTCAACGGCGGTACCAGAATGACAACGACCAGGACGGTGGTCGGGATCTCGAGGATCCTGGTCCTCGTGCCTGTCACCGTCTGCGCGACCATTTCTTACGTCACTGAACAACCGCCGCGATGCAGCAACCGAACACCGCCACTTCGTATGTATATGCGACCAGAGTTGGGCATTAACGTGCTGAAAAATTAATTATTTAAAAATTTCGAATAAAATTGCTTTAAAATGGTAAGTTTGTTTAAAATAATAATAATAATAATAATGATAATTTATTCGCAGCTTTTATAGTTTTTCGTATAATTAATAGTGATTATCTCGATAATTTGAACGATTGAATTATTTGAATCGAAGTAATTTTATTCTTAATTTTAAAATTTTGCCCATCTCTATCACGTAGACCCCTGTGCTCGACCCACGATCCCCTTTAGAACCCTATTCTTTAGAAATCTGATCGATCTTTGTGCACAATTAGATAATTAGTTCTGTTCACGCTGAATGAAACATACGTTGGAAGCACGTAGCATGTGACAATGAATATGCAAATTTGCATTAAGACGATGCATTATTACGTTTTCATCGTTTGGATTTTAAAAATCATGCGTGTAATATGAATTTGCATGAATTTTTTCAGAGACATTGGCGAAATGTCAATACGACGCTGATTGTATGAAGAATGCTTATTGCTGGAACCAGGAAGCCTGTTTGTGCAAGGAAAATTACATTGTCTATAAAAATCGCACGCACGTGGAATGCCTCAAAGGTAAAATTTTTCTAGAATCTTTCGTATTGTTCCTATTGTCAGTGTTTGACGTTGATTTGATTACGTGATTAACTCATGTTTTAAATTATGTGATCCTTATACGTTCTCATGTATGTTTATTAATAATTTTTTTTCATGATTTATATTTTTATTAAATTGTTGTTGATTTCAACTTTATTTTAATTTTTTCCATGTATTTATTGAATCGAATAAAAATGATAACGATAAAAGGTAATATTAGATAATTTCTACGAGTTTTAAAAAAATTTGAAACGTATAATTATTTAGGGAAAAAAAATAATAAGAGAATTATAAAAAAAATTTTATTTATAATCAGATATATAATAATCGCATAAATATATCTTATATGAATTCAATTAATGAAATAATTTCAAGAGAACAAAATCAACAACTCAAATATTATTTTCAATATTATCTTTATTTTTCAAATATAATCTTGTATAAGATGGAGCAAAATTATTAAATTATAAAATATTCAATGATTTAATGATTTATTACTCTGCTATAAAAAATATTTCCAGTTGAAAATGCATATAAAAAAATAGAAAAGATAATAAAAATTTAAAAATTGATTTTTCATACCGAAAGAGATCTAAATATAATCTACTATGTTCTACGTATACAAAAATTATTATTAAAATCAAATTTCTCAAAATATATAAATGAATATTTTTGCGACTGACCATGAATCAGATTCATCAACTTTTTTCTCGTCGCCTTTTGTCAATCTCACGCAATAAGAACGAATAGTAGTAGAAAAGTATAATATATAAGTAGAATAGTAGAAAAGTAGATATTTACTAGACATTGTTGTTAGATACTTGGAAATTCCACTCCAAACATTTTTCAACGAAAACATTGAAAATCGATTATACCTATTTGAATAAAAAAATTCGATTAATCACCGTTCTCAACGGTAAGCTAGAACGTAGTGTCACCGACCTCGAAAAACGTGATCCTACGAGCATCATCCTTCGTCGGTGTTCCAAGCCGTCCCTTTCTCACGGTCTTTCCGTCTTCTAGAGCGTGTCGTTCATCATGCTCGCCGGTGCGACAAATCAACTATATTTCCTCGATTTTCCCACGGACAGGCCTAACGAAATGACAGAAACTAGCATGAAAATTGGGATCGAATTGACTTGAGAATTTATTTCCAGTTGCGAATGCTATCGGAGATCCTTGCGAGGCGGACGTTCAGTGTCGCGTGACCTTCGCTCCTTACTCGGAGTGCCGACAAAATATCTGCCAATGCTCCGATGGTTCTCACTACGTGGAAGGAAGGTGTTACGAGTCTGTAGGTGAGTGCACTTTACTTCCTTTGCGTTTCCTGAATCTCATCGGCAAGGCGAGTCCCGCTATAATTATTTCACCGCCTTCGTGAAAACGATTCATCGAATCGGGTAAAATGTATTTGCTGTATGTAATATCTTTTAATATTTTAAGCGAGAATTTAACGGAGAATTTAATGCGATTACTTCATTAAATCGGGCGAGTATCTAATATAAGTATCCTTGAAATATTATTTGAACATCTACGAATGATATTTTTAAATTCATGTGTTAATAACGACTAATTTAATTCTATGTTTTATTTAAGAAGTTAAATATAGTAAGAAGTAGTGATTTTCAATGCTTTTTTTATTTCATGGTATGCGTAAATTAAATTTACGAAAATTCTTTGGCATATAAAATTTATTATATTTATTTGATTTGTTGAAATAGGAATATATTTTTTTAACAATTGATTTAGAAGAAATATATCTTTTTTTTTGCTTTAAAGCGAAAATAAAATAATTATTTTTCCAATTAAACAACATTTAATGATATGCCAAAAAGAGTTTTGTTCAATTTTCTTTTTGAAAATTTTTTCTTTGATTTATAATAGTTTGTAAGTGAGAAAAATAATATATAAAATTATTTAAATATATAGGATGAATTTAATAATTTTGCTTGATAAATTTATTTATCGAATGATTTATTTTCCATTTATTTTTACATTAGATGAAATAATGAAGCTCTATTTTATGTCAGTCATATTTTTATATGTTTGTCTTATTTACAAACTACTATATATTTTTTTTCTTGTTTTTTCTTTTTCTCTAATAATTTTTATTAAATATTATACTTTTATTTGAGATTCTTTTATATGAAGCTAGTTAATAATGATATAGTATACTTGAAATTATTAGTTAAAGAAATACAAATATTTCTATTTATCAATTTCAAAAATTTTTTTCTCCAATTCTGTTCATTAAACCTTATCTTATAAGAGGTCGTTAAATTTTTAGCTATCGTAAAATAAAAGATATGAATATCAATTTAAACAAACGTTAAATAAAGAATTTTAATTTTAAACTTTTGTTTTTTCTATTTTTTTCTAAAATATATTATTTGCGAGAAAGACATTAGAAATCAATGTAGTTATTTATTATTTTCTAATTTACGTACAAAAATTTATTAATTTTTCATGGCACATTAATTTGATTATTATTGATTAAAAATCATTGAATTGAAACCATAAAATTAAGATTATCTGTATCTGGTATTATAGAAATGATAGTTTAATGATAATGGAATATTGTAAGATACGTCGATTTTTCTATCATTTTAATGAGCTATATTCTCAAATAATTCTTTGTTCTAATTTTTCCAGAATGAAAAAATAAAGTAATGCATTTCTCAAAGCTTAATTCATTATTGAAATGGCACGAATTTTCTATCATTATTACATCATTACATTATATAATTATTATATCCATATATTATTTTAATTTTTAATTTTATGTACTATATTATTATTCTTATATCTTTATTAAGTAATATTATTATATTATTATTATAATATTATTAAGTAATAATATATTTTATTATATTATATTATTTTTATTGTACGATGATTTCAGTTATGAAAACTATTCATATTCATATACGACATAATTGTTAAGGTATTACAGCTCTCTTTTTACAATGACATCATAGTTTCAATTTTTCGTTTACAAGCTCTAATCAAAATATATTGTTGCTCAGGTCTAGGAGAGCCTTGTCAAACGCACCGGAACTGCTACATCAGAGATAGTTACTGCGTGACAGGATATTGTGCGTGTACTTTGAAGTATCATCCTAATCCTCGCAATGATGGTTGCATACCAAGTATTGGTAAGTATTTCCAATCAATTTATTTTAGATGGATAAAATTTCAAATGGTTTTTTTTTTATAGTCGGTCGACATTTGAAATTTGAAGGAATAATAGAAAAAGTGGAATGGATTGCAAATATAAAATTTGAACTTTATTAGGATTTATTAGGATATTAATGAAAAACTATTCAAATGAAACTATTATATTCGATTCTATGCAAATGTAACTATCTTTGATGCAAGTCAAATATATAATAGATATCAGATTTTGATATCTGTAGAATCTCCTATAAAGAATGATCTCTGTATATCTCTTATAAAGAATATTGTATATTGTAAAACTTTCAATTGTTTCCAAAATTGCAAATATTAGTTTTTAAATTATAATCCAATATTCAATTAATTACAAGATTGTTTTTTAATTTATGCTCAAAACATGCTCAAAATAATAGCAATTGTCACATGAACATCAAATATTTTTATTTGCAAATTGGTTTTTTTATACTAATTTTTTTAATTTCTTAAGAATAAGTGTTATCAGAGTTTTGGTAGATTCTAGATATATTTTATAGATACTAAGATAAAGTTAGATGTTGGCTTAACGTTTGACGATTTGACTATTTGAAAAAAATTGATTTTAATAACATACACAGCATTCGATATATTTTTAACGTATGATACTGAAAGATTTTCATTAATACTTCAGAAATTAATAAATACCCGAAATTTAAAAATTTTAGATTTATCTCGATTAAAATTTTTTGGAATTACAGCTTTTCATGTGATTTAATTAATTCTTTCGTGACGATAAAACACAAAGAATAAAATCGAAATATTTGACATGTTTTTGACAGAATTAGGGGAAAAATGTTTCAAGGATTACGAATGCGTGGCGGAGAATTCGAGATGCATCGATATTTGTTCGTGCAAAGTAGATCATGTACTATCGAAGGATGGCAAACAATGTCTGAAAGTTCGCAATTCTGTGGGGGAATCGTGTCAAGAGAATTCTCAATGCCAATTAGGCATCAAAGATTCTGAATGTGGACCTGATGGTAAATGCAGTTGCATTGAGAATTTCCATCAACGAGGCTCCGTATGTTTCAGAGATATGAGTGAGTACCACTGGGATAAATCGAGTGTCGATAAGATAAAGAAAAGAATTCGTAAAGAAACGTAAAATTATTATTTTAGTGTTGAACGATCGATGTCAAAGTCATAGAGATTGCGTCACCATTACTTATAGGCATTCCAACATTACCGAAGTGATGAACGTCGATTGCATAGACAGTATGGATTCATTTTTTCATCCCTAAACGAAAATTATATTTCTCCTGAGAACATTATATTTTTTTCAGATACATGCGTTTGCGCCAAGGATTACATTATGTCAAAGGAATTATACGATTGCATCCGATATAGCGACAATGGTAATTATTCTTTTTTTAAAAAGTGAATATTATTTTCACCTCTATACCGAATAATAAATAAATTCTATTTATTTTCAGGCGCTGAAAGTACAATTTCTTGGCAACAAATTTTTCGAATTCTCCCTTTTATATTTTTCACGACTTTTTTGATACTTTGAGCATCGTGCTATTAGAAAAAAGTAATCTAAAAAAATAATACAATTGTTTACAATTTTATCAACGTATAATAATGTTTTAATTGTACAATTATATTTATTCGAATATTTTTTGTTTTATTGTAAATACGTTATATTTATATAGATAGAAAAAAAACATATCGCTACCAAAGATAAGTCCATTTCCTCTGTGTATTAACTATCAGTCGATTCATATTTATTCACATCACAGAACAATAATGACTTTCTCTTCTTTTAAAACGCGGATTAATAAATATTATCGCATAACATGACAATGACAGGTCGTGTAATTATTTTCATAGTAATGTTATGGACAACAACGAAAGATAAGTTATATGAAAATATACACATATCGATATTATATTACTATTGTTAACATTTGATATATTTTTTTTTTTTTTTCCTAAATTTTCCAAACATTTAATCGAATTCCGAATTCAATACTTTCCAATCTTCTTTTATCATATCCGCAGCCTTTTCAGCGATCATATAAGCAACCGCATTCGTATGGCCTGTTACTATGGTAGGGATTATACTGGCATCCACAACTCTGAGACCATTGATCCCGTGCACTCGTAACCTGTGATCCACTACACCAGAGTTCCTCCTTGGGCCCATCTTACACGTTCCTACGAAATGACCTAGGGTCGTGGTCACTTGCCGAGCAACACAAGCCCAATACGGATCTGTACCGAACGGGACATGTTTGCATCCTGGAAACGCAACTGGCAATAACGTCGCATTGAAACGTTTAAACGCTTTGGTCGATGCTACTTCTATAGCCTGAAAAATTAACTTTAAATAATTTCATGAAATCGATAAATTTTCTGAAAGAAAGAGCATGAATCAAAAAATTTAATAAATTGAATAAATTGCGAAGTTTTTAGAAATTTAGAAGTTTAAAGAAATGATGATTATCATAAGTGGTATTAGTAGTATAAGTAATAAGTAATAAGTATAAGTAATATGATGACAGTAAAAAAAAAAAAAAAGCGACAGTCGCAATAGTAAGGCGTGAAATAAATATTAAAAGAATGCATAAATATGTACTGAAGAATCGTGATTGTGAAGTACAAGGTAAACAGCTACCAAGATAAATGTTACATAGAAAGTGACAACCTTTTTAATGCCTCGAACCATAGTTCTGAGATCGTCTTCGTGTTCGTAGTAATTTGTCTCGAAAATAGGTCGGTCAAATGGATCACAACTTTTCAAGGTAACTCTCCCTCTACTTTTCGGCTGCAAGAGGACCGGAACAATGGAAAAAGCGTCATAACCTTCGTAACCAGTAAAAACTTCTTTGTAAAATTCGTTTGTCAAGCCCAGAAGCCCTCTGTAACTACCCGATATATCTCCAGTTAGAGCGCTTATACCTAAAACCAGTTCAATGTCGGGAACATTTGTTTCTTTCGTTTCGTTTGAGATTGAACGATTCAAATAATCGGAATTTACTGTGATGGTAGTAATATTTGGGGGAAGAGAAGCTGGAAAATAAGAGAGCATATAATTAAATACAAAAATATGGATGCGATATTTCTTTGAAAATTAATTCTTTCTGTAAAAAGTTTTAAATAGTCAGAGAATATATCTAGAAACTAAAAATATGTCTATATAAATAACTTTTGCTTGATAGTTCTAGTAGATTCTTCCATTAGCAATTGTTTGACATTTTATTTAAATTTTAAGCAATTTTATTTCAAGATATTCATTCTATTATAAAATAGAGAGAAATTATGAAAATTGTTATATATTCTTTTTTTTTAAATATAATATATTACAATTTATATCAATATATAAATATGTGTTTTATTTTCAAGAAATAAAAGAATCTTTCCCAGATCTCAGTATTATTTATATATCACAATTATTCTTACACAATTAAAAAAACGTAACTCCAATGATTTTAACCTTGACATATTGATGCTTACGCCACTACCGATTTTAAACGTTGATTTCAAGAAATTATTCGTTTCAATTATATCTATTAATAACAATATTCTTATAAATACGAATTATGCTTGAATATATTTTATTATGAATTATAATTATATTTTCCATTTACTATCTAAATTTATCTTAAATCTAACTCAAACTAAGATTAATTCAAAACTAATATATAATATACTAATACCTCAAATTCATTATGCAACTACAAAAAATTTTAAAAATGCAATATAATATAACTCAAAAATTGCTATAAGAATATATATATCAAAATTCCAAATTGAAAGTTTATAATTTACTAATTCACAATTGTTTCAATAAAAAGCATATAACTGCAAATTTTAAGTTATTATTGTTGTCAATCAGTATCATATCTATTAACTTTCCAAATATACTTTCAATCTATGTAAAACTTTTTGCAAAAAGAATCAACTTTTGGAGAGATACGCTTACACTGATTACAATCCGAATTTATATTACCTTTTTTGTCATTGAAGTGATTCGTATCATAAAATTCCGTATTATTAACTTGAAATTTTTTCATTAACCGGATAGATCGATCTTCCTTCGTATCGATAAACGCAAGACACTCTGCTCCTCCTGGTACTGTTAAGGGGCCAGTTCCTTTGACAAAATAATCCAAAATATTGGCCAGATTCGAGGCAAGCCGGGGTTCAACAATAGACACGCTTTCATTTACGAGAAAAGTCAACACGGACATGCTGACATGATCTTGGAGGTTATATCCGACCGGCAGATCCTCGATTGAATCGATATTCAAAGATTCGAGGTGATCTTTGGGTCCTATTCCAGAGAGCATTAACAATTGTGGTGAATTTAAAGTGCCTAAATAAACGTAAGAAATTTATCTTTCGAAACGTTTTCGTAAAACGGTTTTTACGATCTCTACGATACGTGTAAGAAATTTTGGGTCACCTGTTGAAAGTATTATCTCTTTATTAGCAGAGACAAATCGTTTTCTGCCATTTTTAATAAATTCGACGCCTACGGCCACTTTTTTCTTTGGATCGATCACGATTTTTGTCACCCTAGACAATTTGGACAAATGGAAATTCTTTCTGTCACGAATGGGCTTTAAGAACGCTTTGCTCGCACTAACTCTATGTCCGTTCCTGAGATGAACCTGCGCTGTCGAAAAACCAATTACATTGGCTGCATTGTAATCGATTACGTCATATCCCAATTCTTCGCCACCGCGAAGAAAACATTCTCTCAAAGGCGAGACGTATGGAGAAGATATCACGTCCAAATATCCTCCATGGCCATGAAATCTGGAAGATTCGTGTCAAATATTATTGTATAAATATAAATTAATTTATATATATATATTTTATATAACGAAATTTTCATTTTTAATTGCTAGAAATATTCTATTTAACGAGCATTATCTGAGACACTGACATCCTCTTGTTAAAGATTTGTTAAGCAAACATTGGCATGTTGTCACTTTCTAATATTTCACAGTTCAGTCACGTATTCGCAATTAATACATTTTACAACTTTGTTGTCTTTAATACTTATATTGCAAAAGTCGTATTCCATTTATATTTTCAATCGAATTGAAACAATGTAGAAAAGTATGATTTTTCTATTATTAATTTTATTTTAATAGAATTCAGTTTCAATATTCAATAATCAATTTAATTGTTAATTATTATTATTACATTATAAAATTATTTAATTAATGATATATCATCTATTGTTTGCGAGGTTTCATTTTTCTTTCTTATTTTCTATATATTTTCAATGAATTCTCATTTAAATTTTCTTTTTGATGAACAAAAGATATGATAATTTTTTGAACTAAGTTTAAAAGAATACGATAAATACATCATTTATTAACATCATTTAAATTATTTAACTATAATTTATTCTATCCTTGGTTTTACCAAATATAATCGGTATTATTATGACAGGTATTATTATTATACATAATTGCAGCCTTGAAAAATTTGATTTTATATTAAAAATTCATAATAAATTTCTTTCAGATCAAATGCTTTTCATGATGAAGAATAATTTTTCTAATGGATGTTGATCCATATATAAATATAAATATTATATTTTTCTATTACCAATTATAATTATAAAAATCATTATCTTTTTAAAATTATTACACAGATCATATATAATCCATGTATTTATTCTTTAAAATCGCAATTCGAAATGCAATCTTTCTATTATATCACGAATATATTATTTTATATATTTTATATATTATTTTTACATCGAAATTGAATTTCTAATATAATTTAATATAATTTAATATAATTTCTAATATAATTTCTAATATAATTTCTAATATAATTTTCTAATATAATAATATCTACCTTATATCTTGATCCAGCAATTTGCAATTTTCCGATTTGATAAAATAGGGAAGCACGTCTCGATAACTCCACCCTGGGTTGCCTTGCGCGGCCCAATTATCGTAATCGTTCGGCGATCCTCTCGAATATATCATGAAATTCACCACAGAGCTCCCTCCGACCGCTCTACCCCCTGGCAAATTGCAACGACCATCCTTCATCGACAAACAGTAACCACCGGTCCCATCCACATTTCGGGGTCTCGGTTCACTTCTGTGCAGGCGGACGTAGTCAGTGACATGCAAAGCCGGAGCAAGCAATGGTATATCTGTGAGGAAAATCTCATCTTTGCCCTCTTCGAGCAGCAACACGTTCCACTGCGGATTTTCCGTCAACCGATTCGTCAAAACGGAGCCCGCGGAACCAGCTCCGATTACGATGAAATCGTATTCTTCGGAGAAATACGTTTCATCGGGGACCGAGTCATCTTGTCCTTTTAGAATTCCGAGAAAAAATAAATAAATAGTTTTCAGAATTGTGGGAGGGATAATGGATTGTACGCAGGACAGAAGCAAGGCAACTATCAATAATTTTAACATTATAGAAATTTAATTTGATTTTTTTAAAAAAAAAAAGAAAAATAAATATTAAATTAAACGAGAAACACTTGTTTGTCACTTTGGCACTTGTCACAGTAGTAGTAATAGTAGTTTTATATGTCTGAACGGACACGTTATTTTAATCGACGTTTAAAGTATATTTATTTGATTTGAAAATGATTGGTTGAAAAGCAGCTCGGTTGAAACCTCCCATCGTCATCGACTCCCGCGATCTTTGTGCTTCGTTCGAACCGAAATTGCTCGACACGATCGGTATCTTGCATGAGAGACACCTAGAATTCTTGATGGTGTTTGTATTGTTAATATGGTCAAGGTATAATGACGCGAGTCGCATGACAGATGTGTATAAAATGAATTACAGAAATAAAGAAGTCATTGAACGAATGACTTTTCAAATCTTTCTCGAATAACTGTAAATTATATAAAATTAGTGAAGATTGATTGATTACAAAAATATTGTGATAAAACTTTCAAAGATTTTCAATTGTTTCAGTTTCACGAAATTATACAAAAAGTCATATTGCGAGAGATGGAAGATTAATTAGGATTTATTAAGAATCGAAACGCGTTCTTATGTAAATGTGAAACGAGTCGTACATTTTAATTTTGCATTGTACATTCTTTTTTTTTTATACTTAGTTTTATATTAAATGTCAATATTAATATATAATTTGAAAATTGAGAATTTTTTACATGAGATTTTAGTAGGTAATAACAAAATTAGGACGTTGTCTTCATGATATTATAAAGATTTATTATTTATATAATTAAATATTTGTATAATTGAGAGGTAATATGAAATTCCATGTTTTAAATGATATTATTAATATTATTATTCGTAATTATATTTATTATTTAAAATATAAACAGAATTTGCAGAAAGCGAAAACTAAACTTTTGAAGATATATAATTTTCGAAATTTAAGAAAATTTGTAAGAAAATTAAATTAAAATTAATTAATTATTGTTAATCTTTCGTAAAGTATAAATATATTAAGTAATTATAAAAATATTTTACTTTTTATATTTAAATATTATAATAATATATATAATATAATAATATAATAAATTAAATAATATATATAATATAATAAATTTATATATATAAATAATTTATTATATAATTTATATTTGTAATCAATCAAATCAATCAGTCAAATCAATATTTAAAATGTAACATTTTTAAAATTTGATTAATCTAAAAAAGTATGTAAACAGAATCTGTAGATAATGGAAACAGAATATCTTATCTGTCTTTAAACGATTATATTATATGTTTTCATATATTTCGTACATATTTTCTGTTGCTAAAAATAATTTCTTTACTTTCAAATAATGATAAAGTAGGAATCCTTTTATTTGATGTAAATACAAGCGATAGAAAATTTTATTAAAACTATAAGTATATATATCATAAATTAAATATAAATAAAATAAAAAAATTATATAATGTTTTTTTTATCAATGAAATTTGAGAATAATATTATAGATAAAAATATCTAACTATTTTCATTTTACCAATTCAGTGTTACCGATTCAGTACAGAACAATATGGATAGTGATTGAATTTGCAATTAAATTTTATTATTAAAAATTGTAAATAAAAATTCAATGAGAAATAAAATAAATCTACAACAATCTCATAAATGATTATCAATTGATTAATCAATAATTGATCATAAATAATTATATAATATAATATTATATTATATACTTTTTATAAACTTTTCATTAATTGCTAATTTTTAATATGAATTATATTAATTAATTGCTAATTTTAATAATATTATTTACATATAAACGATTCGTACACTAAATTTCAATAACATTTAAAAATTTTATCATTACATTTGCTTGTTCAATATTCTAAGAGTATAAGATTTTCAGTGGCTCTATCTAACATGTTTAAAGGAAATTACAGTCGAACGAATTTCAAAAACGCGGTAACAATGAAGGAATTTCGTGTATATTTATTTACGAAATTATGTATCTGATAATATTCTGTGTTAAAATATATGTATCCAAAGTGTTGTGTGTATTGTTTGTTTTGTAATCAAATCATAATGAATGTAAAATTTTTACGTAGAAACACATTTAATTAGTGATTTTGTTAATATCGAAATATAACCTCGCTGAACAAACATGAATAATCTTAACAATACCTCTTTTGAAATGCAGTATATGTTTTTTGAAGATTATATTAATTCTAATCAAAAATGAACAAAGTAAATTAACTGTGAATATAAATAATTTGTTTGAAAGATATATTATGTATCTTTCATTTAGAAGATAGAAATGAGTATCATACAGATATCTTTTCATATGGTAAAGTAAATATTGGAAATCGAGCCAATCAAAAGTGGAGCAATTTAAGAATTCGATCGTTGATTTGAGAGTTTCGAAGGAATCTCGTTCGAACTCGATTTGCAAGGTGGATAGCAATTTTCAAAGTGTTCTGAAAAGCAGTCCCCCAAGTCTTTCCCCAAAGGATCGAGTCAACGAAGAAGAATCGGGAGTGAAATAAAGTGGAAAGCCTTTTTTAACGGAAAATGTTGGTATGCGGGGTCACAGGCCAGATACGATCGAGCTTCTTTCCAGTGACTGATTGGTGGGATATTTTTCATGGGGCGTGGAAATAAGGAATTGGTTTCTATATAGCTATGACTACGAGACGTTTACGAACTTTAGAGAGTGTATAATTTGAGCAATCTACTTTAGACAATCTGGATAATATAGATGCTTTAGATAATCGAATTTAATCACACATTATATTAGATTATCATCGAAGAACAAAGGAGCGTGGATGGGAGACTCAGTGTATCGTATTAATCAAGGTATGGAAGATGGAGATTAAATTTAAAGGAGATTCCCGAGATTCGCGAGTCCTCGTAGGAGCAAGTTGCTCGAAAATTTGCAATGGGAGAATATCGAAGGGCCATCGCTAACCAATGGTGGGAGAAGTAGAACACATCGGCACCAGGGTGAGAGGCAGCGGATTCAGGAGAACGCGCAGCCGCAAAAGGGCAGGGTGGGAAGGCTGTTAGTTCGGAGGTCTTTCAAGGGGTGGTCTGTCAGTTTACCGGATGACCGCGTGAGCGCGCTGCCGCGCAAGACCAACCCTCTATTCGCGCTACATCCGGCGAACGTGACTGATCGTGTTCGATTCTTGAACCGTTGCAAAACATTCGGTTTTTCGCTCGATCAATTTCGCGATTTCTTTCTCTTGCCTAAACCTTCTTCGATTCTTTTTCAATCGGTTATCCGTGATTTTATCCCACTAATGTGCTATAATCCACGGGTTGAAAAGTCACCACCACCTATCGACCGTCGTCACTGACCGGTCCGTTTTTCGCACTTTTGCTCTTTTTTTCACCGACCGTCACTTTGGATCCTATATGTTCTCGATCCGATCAAGCCTCTTCTCATCTTGCGCGGCTCTATACGACTCTGCGCAGTTTTCGTGACCGTAAACCCTTTGAAGCAAAAAAGAACATTACAGTGTACCTCTGTGACAATCGAATGGTAAATTAATCGGGAGGAAGAGAAAAAAGAAGAGGAGGACAAAGGAAAAAAGGAAGAAAGAGAGGAAGAGCAGGGGACGGAAGGAGCAAGAGTTACAGTTACGAGGAGGGAGAGAAGGAAGGAAAGAGAAGGAGGGAGAAGTGATTCCTTTCCTCGCGTAGAATAGTGTGTAGTGTATTCTTGGTGGATGGTATCGCAAGGATCGGTAGCTGGTTCGTGATGGGGGTGGGAAACAGTTTATCAGACGTAGTCACTACAAGTAGTCCACCAGAAAGATAATGCAGATAAATGTTTCCGGAGGGAAGAGCGGACAAGTAACAGAGGATTACGTATTGTCAGGTACGTGTATTTTTCCCCCTCTTCCTTTTCACTCCTTGCCACTGTGCGTATACGTCCGTATTATCTGTGTAGTTGTTCTAATATCTGTGTTATCGTTCGTGCACATTTTTTTACGTGCATCGTTGAATAAGTAATAAAAGTGTATGAACGTATGTGCACGGCTACATGTACGTACAGTTATACGAGGTAGGACATGAAACTTTTACGAAATCTATCTGAAATCTTTATTATATATCGAGGTAACTTTCAACACGCCAACCAATGTTGAAAGGAGGGAGGGAGAGAGAGACTATTGTTTCATATGCAAATTTACATTCAGATTGTCCAATAGAATATATAATACGTATAGGATAAGTACCTTTGAGTACTATATTTTCGATTTTCGTTATTTCGATTCTTTTGTTTATCTTCTATATACGATATCGCGTATTCCGTCACATAATCTCGATAAATTCGTGGTCGTGTAATTTCAAAGGTAACGAGGTATGACGGTATAACGTTCATTATCACCGGAGGTCACCTTATCCTTGTTCAACCGTGAAGGGAAACGTACGGTTCGTTTCGTGACGAAATCGAACGCGAGTGAGGACGATAAACGAGGTAACGTGACCGATGACATTAGCTTCGCCGACTAAGTAACTGAAAAATCGCAAACATACGGTGCAAGAGTATCATTAATCGACCGATCTCTCGACCTCGACTCTAACCTCGATTCAAGGTTTTACATACACGTTCAGTCAATGCTCGGCCGTATTTACCTTAGCGATGCCTCTTTACATAGGAAAAGTATGTAACCTGGGGATCTATAGCACAGTGTAAAGCACCAATTGTATTATTCATTTACTCACGGTGGATATATGATCGTTAACTATACCTTCTTATCAGATTGGCTTTGTCGAATCGTGTTTTACCATCGCGACGAGATTCGCACGTATGGAAAGGATTCAACAACGAATTAAGTATCGAGGAAAGATGTTTTTTTTGCAATGTCTGTTTGTAAAGATAAGATAAGGGAATCTTGTTCGAATGCATACGTACCGTAAAAATGGGATAGTCTTTCGTAAAGGAAATGATCGTTGAGATATTATATTGATCTTTTCCTCGTCGAACAGACCGTCTATTCACGATTGGCATTTTATCCAACCTATATAACTTAATCTTTTGATACATAATCGTTTGAAATGTAATAAAATATTTTAAAATTGCCAGTTTCCATATTATACAGAATCATAGAATATATATATATATTTTTTTTTTATTTGGAGATTTTTTATAATAGGTTATGTATACATAGAATATGTAAATCGCAAATTAATATAAAAATATAATAATTTAGTTATTTTGTTAGATATGTAATACAATTTCAATTTGATATAATATAGGTTAGAATTAAATAGTTCCATAAATTCATTTCTATTGATACTTTATTATATGGTAATTTTGACAAATGTACAGTGCATATTATATATAATTATTTTAAAAAATATTCGAACATTGCATTTTACAAGATCGAAGAAAAAACAATTTTATAAATTGAAGAAAAATGCAATGATGTTATACAAATTTACATTATTAAATCAAAATATTAAATTTTTTACAAAAATGTGACTTTTCTTAGATCAATTATTTTACATTTTGAAGACAATAATAAATGATTTTTATTATAAGATTAATGTTCCTGTATTTTTTTAACTATCAAGTTATACAAATACATAAATATATAATATATATTTTAATATAATATCAATAATTATGGATTTTCCAATATCACATACATTTATTAATTCTACATACAACACTCTTATCATTTTTTTAATTTCTTAATATTTTTGATTTTCTTTTAATAATTAACACATATATATATATATATATTTAAACATGTTAATTTCAAATTAAATATTATTTTCATTATTATAATAATATGGAATGATGTATGCTTATATTATTGTGAATAGAAATAATGTATTTGGATAATTTAATGAAATGATATTAGGGTATTTAAATAATGTAACTTTTACTATATATCTTTATAATTTAAGGTTGATAGAAAACAATAATAAACATTAAAAAAAAACGGTGATAAGAATAAAAAATAATTCCACTCATTAATATAAATTTAATTTTTAACAAATCAAAAAAGGATTTATTTTCGTATTTCTAACTCGAATAAAACTTTCACTTTTAAATAATTTTATTTTGGACTTGTAAAGAATCCAAAAAATTTTTATATATTTTATATATTTGAACAACGATTTTTGCTGAATAAATTTCATTCGTATACGCAGTAAAAAACATTGCAAGACAAAACAATACGTAAATATTTACATGAACTACATCTATTCATTCCTCATATCGATTTACAACAATGAATATGTGGATATTAAAAGACATATAACATCTCTTGATTTTCCACTCATACGATGACCTCGGGGGCTTAAAGCACATACACGTGTAGTATTAAACAATCACTCATCATACAGTCTACATTGGTTAGAAAGTTGTAAGTGAGAGCGCGGCGAGTCTGGTACAAAAGATAGTGGAAGGACAAAATTACAAAGCACAGCTTGCAGACTGGCGGTGTGGTATGTGCGGATATGTGGAACATGAGATTCCGAGAACCAAGGATTCTGAATTCCTTGCGGCATATGTAAGATATCCTACGTGGAAGAATTAATACCGGTTGTCTTATAGCTCGAAATTCAAACGTACAATTTAAATTTCCAGGAAAATTTCTCTGTATTTTATGATTCTTCGTAATTTCCATTTTATCGGGAATCTTATTTCTTCTTTTTCATTTCCGTTATCATTTATGATAAAAGAAATATTTCGTAAGAAATTGAAGGAAAATAAATTTGTTAAGAACTTTTGTTGGAATATAATTTCGAATTCTCGATAATAATCGGTTTAATAAATATATTCCTTATAAAGATTTTCAATAACTAATCTAAGTACTACGTGAACGTTATAAATAATAAAAAGTCTTGTCCCCTTTAAGAGATTATACAAGGAGTTAAATTTCATAATAAATTTTCTTATAATACGTATAAATTCCGTTTCCAGTTAATAAAACTTTAAATTCGTATAATTTGTACAAAAAAATAAATTATATGATATATTTTCTCATTAAACAATGTCTCTATATATCTACAAAATTGCTCGAACTTTAATACATTCAACTTTACAATCTTCAATTAGCGATTGACGAGAAGCGAATCAATTATTTTCCTTCCGCTTTCCTCCC
>NW_006263709.1:767781-770548 GCF_000469605.1 Apis dorsata | reverse complement strand
CATTGCTACTGAATATAGAAAAAAAAAAAAAAAAAAAATCTTAAACAGACATTTCTTACATTTCTTACATCCGACACGGTACTCCTTAGTGTAATATTGACACTTTCTTTTCTCAAAAAGAAAGAAAAATTAGACGGATATCTTCGGTTAATTCGTGAGAGAGATATACTCGCGTTTATGAGATTGGCACGCGTAGTAGAGTCAGACACGTTTTACACGATAGAGTGAGAAGACAGAGCGAGGAGGAGAGAAGAACAGAAAGAGAGAGGGAAAAGGAGAGAGGGAGGGAGGGGGAAGCAGGGCTCGAAAAAGGAAACGAGTGTATTCGAAAATGGTGGAAAGCTCTGTGTAGAACAACGTAATAGAAAATTTATTCAGAGCTTAATCACATCGCGACAAAGACAGCATTGTTCGGGCGTGAACAATAGGGCGGTTCTGTGGGTTCACGTAGCGGCGGCTGGGAGCATTCGGTCCCCTGATTTGCAACGACTCTTTGCTTTTTTGATTTCCCTTTTCTCGTGGGAATTCAGGTCGCCATATCGACGCCACTTGGCCTTTTCTCTTCTCCTCCATTCCCTCCCCTTCGCCCCGCGTCCCCGTCCCTTCTCCCCTCTCCCCACTCCCCTCCTTCCCGGCCCAGAAATTTACGCGAATACGCGTAACGATTCGCCTCGAAACCGTTTCTCACAAACGGTTTTTACGAGGATAAGAAGGAGGAGGGAGAGATCTGTCTATCCCCGTCTATCCCACTCCGAGTTTCGTCGTTACCACTCTGTATATAGAAAATAGATTTCCCTTTCGAATCTGATCGAAAAATTTGAAAAAAAAAAAATCTTTTCTTCTCGAAAACTTCTCGAAACGGATTTCGATTCGATCGCGGTCCCCCATTCGTTTCCCATCCAGAAAGTGACTCGCTATATCTGATTCGAGATTCGAAATGTAAACGTCACCTGTCATCACGGCTGAATAGAAACCGCGGGCAAACAGTTTGGCCAGAGATTTTTATTTGTAAATCATCATCTCGATGTCAAGTTGACGGCACGTAACGTCCAATTTTCCACGTTGGATGTCCCCCAGATATGCGCTCCTCGAATTTCACCCATCCCATCACTATCATTTTGTACATATGTATATATGTGTGTGTATATATATATATGTAATTAGCTACGACGGATGTGTTACCCGCATCCATGTTTTTAAGCGAGATATGTTTAATTTCCATGCGAATGTAATAGAGAAAAGAGCATAGTTTCGTACGTGGATCGTTGGAAGTTGGGGCAAACTATCAGTTTCTCTAAAGCTGCATTTACATTAGACAACTTTTGGCCGGAATCGTCTATGCGAAATTCTAATTTAACGATTAAAAGTTGTCTCAACTTCATTGTCGTCGTGTTTATATATTCATAACTTTGATCTAGTTGATTCAGAGTCGGGGGAAATTCGAAATAGTTTCAGATTAAAGTACTAAAAATTGAAATATTTCTGTGAGCGAGCGTTGTTTGAGAAATATTGTTCCATTTAATGCTTAAATCACGAATAAATTTTAATTATTATTTATTTATTTATTTTGGAAAGTTGGAGATAAATTTCGAAATAAAAAATTGAATAGTATTGTACGTATATGCGTTAAACTTTTTATATGCTTGTTTAAAATATTATAATTATTATACTATACTATTTTTCTATTTCAATTATTCTTTTAAACAAAATTTATTTGCAATACTCGTGTCACACACATAGATGAAATAAAAATATTTATTCGTTTGATTTATTTTTAAATTGATACCATGAAAAGAAATTGTAAAAACAATCCACTTTTTTTTCTTTTAATCTCAAAAATCCTCTATTTTCTCATATTGAATTTCTTTAACGATTTTTTTTTTCACTTTAAAATTCAAAAATTCAAACGGATTTTAAAAAATTTTTCGTTTTACAATGAATTTGCAGAAAAAAATTTTATCTTTATAACAATTCTTTTAAAAATTGATTTACGACTATTATTATCAATTGTTTTATCACTTTTTTGCAAAAAATAAATCACCGATATACATATATAAAATATTTCATATATCTCAAGAAGGTTGCATGGTTGGATCTACATCTCGTGTATGTAATCAGTGCGTGTGCTCAACGTGTTTAAACATGTAAAAATATTGCTAATCGAGATAATACTTCTTTCTAGACACCCCGATCATTCTAACGCACGCACTAACGAGAGAGAGAAAGAGAAACAAATTCAATCATAAAACCTTCTTATCAATTTAGTTCATTTTTTAGAAAAAAAGACAATAAAAAATCATATATCAATTTTTAAAGAATTCTTATACAAAAATTCATTAATTAAATTATATCTTTAAAGAAGAGATGAGAAATAAACTATTGTACACTATTTCCTCTCACGAAATCAATTTAAAAAACAAACCAATTAAAAAATTTAACGATTCTTTTCGTGTAAATTAAGAGAGTAAATATTATCTATCACCAATCAAATAACAATTTATTTCTAAATAAAAATAACGTTTTAATCGAATGTAATAATCGAACCGCTTAAAAATCGCGTAAGGTAAATTTCATTCATTTTTCGATCTGAATAAATTATCTATCCTCGTCTCTACAATACAACTGTGTTCATCTATCGATTTTCCCCTTTTCCAAATAGAAATTATTCCCACCCGTGTATTAACGAAGCTGGAAGCGGAGGAGTTATAATGGTCAGAGCATAACGACGGCCAATACACACGTGTATAAAACGCGTGTACATCGCGGG
>NW_006263709.1:760867-767335 GCF_000469605.1 Apis dorsata | reverse complement strand
TTTTTTTTTTTTTTTTTCCTCGAACCAAACGAAAAGTTAGCTGCCCGATCTATAACCCATCGACCCAATTGAAATTCCTATAAATTTCATCGGCCGTTTTACCCGCGATGGGAGTAATGGAGGAAGAGGAAGAGGAGGAGGAGTAATATATAGGTGCTCCTGACAAAGAGCGTTAATGGGGAAGTTGGTGTTGGTGCTCTCTAGCGTCCCCTCTCCCTTCGCCCATCCCCTCCTCCGCGTGTTGATATTGGCGTTGAACAGGATACGAGGTCCCAACCGTCGTTTCGTGTTTTTAAATGTTGCGAATGGAACTTGAACCGTTTCTAATATGATATTTCGAATCTCGCCAAGAGTCTGACTCTTTGCAAGTATCGCGAAATTATTTTTTACAATTCTTAGAACGAAGAATGAATATCTTTTTGTTAAATATTTTTTTTTGTCTTGTTAAATTAAATCATTTTTATGATATTTTCACCGTTTCTAATATGATATTTCGAATCTCGCCAAGAGTCTGGTTTTGCAAGTATCGCGAAATTATTTTTTACCGATTCTTAGAACGTTTTGAAGAATGAATATCTTTTTGTCAAATATTTTTTTTGTCTTGTTAAATTAAATCATTTTTAATAATATTTCCAAGATCAGTGGAATAGCAAATTAAGTATCTGGTAAGTTATTCTTATTAATTTTTGAAGATTTTCTTAATAGAATATCCGTGTTATCTTAAATTCGTGATAGATATTACATTAACTAGTATTAAGGAATCATCGAGTAATTATTTAACACATCATTACGAGTTGCTAAAGTTCTTTCGATTGAAATGACATCATAATATTTGAACAGGTATACCCATCTATTTCGAATATCTATTTATCTCGCGATAATTATCACGTCGCGAAGTCGAAGCTTCGACATTTAGCATTGACGTTAAATGGAATTTTCCGAATTGATGAATGAAAGATTAACGCGCAGAGTAACGTTACATATCGAATAATGTTGATGGCCCATTTCGGTTTCATTTGTACATTTACCGATTTGTTGATTCTGCGCTGAATTCGTTAATCTCCCCCTTTTCAAAATATTCTCTATTCTTCACTCCATCTTCATTATTTCACCGAACGGGCGTATTCGTATTTTCAACGTAGTTTCAAAAACGAAGTTCTTCAATACTTTCCGCCACACCATGAAATTTTCAAAGCGATTTTATAGCTAATGCATCGTTAATTGAAGCTTTCAATTTATCGATGCTTTTTGTTTTTCCAAACAAATTCACTGTCCTCTTTTAGACCACGCGTGTGTATATATAAAGTAACCGATCGAAATAAGTATCACTTTTCCAGCTTCCAATTTATCACTCAAACATTTACCGTTTTCAATGTATTATTCATTTAAATTATCGCAATTTCTTTCCCACAGAGGGAATTTTTGCTATACATCGGCCAATATCAATTGGGTTAGACGTTTCGTATATTATATTTATACATCTATTCAAAGAGGAAGTAACTTTTTTTCCATTGCTCTTTCTCACAACTTTGTGATCCCAACTTTGTGTTCTTAAAAACATCTCTTTTTTTCCCCCTCCCTTCAAAAATCGATTTCAACGATACTTAATAGAGAATTCTATCCATCGAGAAAATAATAATAATAATCTTTTCTATCAACAATTTATCCAATCCATGATCGCGTATGATATTTTACATTACTTTTAAGAAAAAATATTCGTTTCTTCCTTTCTTTCTTTTTTTTTTTTTTACACGAATTATTGACGCAAAGAATCCTGACATCGATACACGATTATTATCGAAGTTACATGCCCGCGTGATCATATCCGGATAAAGAAGAAGTATTTACGGTGTGTGTAACAGGAAAATAACAAAGCGCGTGGAGTATCATTGTCTGGCTTACGTAAAGTCACATATAAACTTGGTATACACAGATATATAGCTCGGTATACGTGCATCAAAAATGATACGCGATGATACTCATATATCTCGTGTATCCGATGCGTGCTCGATTGTAATCGATTTATGAGAAAACCGATAAAAATAATCCCGAGAACAACGCAATTTTTCAATATCGGATGCATCCTGTCCCACCGATATACATATGCGTCTGTTTTATCTGGAGCGTACGTGAATATCTTTAAAACTATGAATATGATAAGAAAAATAATAATGCTCGAGATAAATGATTTATAATTAACTTTATATATTAATGATGATAATAATCGATACGAAAGTAAATTTCAAACATGATACTCGTTCCTTCTTCCTTTTTTCGACCAAGCAACCTCTCTCTTTTGTATATAGTTGAATAATGCTAATAAACAATAAATAAATTATATTATTTATATATAATATATAAATAAATTTATATAATAATTTAATTAAATATATATAAATAATTTATTATATAATAATATAAATAAATTTATTATTTTGCATTGGTGATTCGTGCAGAAAATATAAACAAATAGTAAGAATTGTAACGTAGACTATAAGAATATGGAATAAAAAAAAGTAGCAATTTAAAGTAGCTATTTAAAGATATAATGATAATCTTCAAGATTTGCATGATATGTTGTCCCCTTTGAAAATTTATTTTAAATGTTTTGTTCCCCTTTATAGTGTTGGAGATATATTCACAGATATGTTTCTAGATAAAATGAATATATTGTATATATGTGAGCGAGAATATGACATATATACATTGGATATTTTTAAAATTCACGTAACACGTATCACTGGAGATAGAATGGAATCTCGAGTTGAAGCGATTTGAAGTCGGAATCGGGAAATTTTTGGAATTTAGCGAATTTTTTTACCGGCCGATTATCAAATGGCAGCGGATGGAAAATGGCTGGTATTCGGTCACAAATATATATGGCGCGTACGTGAAATGTTGTTAGCCAGGGAAGGGTTAGGTATTTGACCTGGCAAACTTTTATTATGTCGATACGTGTGTCGGTGAGAGAGAGAGAAAGAGAGAGAGAGAGGAGGTGTATTTTCTCTCTTGTTGTAAAATTAAAGCTCGCTGCTAAATCAACGAATCACTGATTCATTGTGAGGAACAAACGGTTCCTCCGAATAAAGCCCACGATGCCAGTTACGATAATTCAATATAGATCCGAAACTCGTTACGAATAATTGTGCAACCCGTGTCGAACGAAAATTCAATACGAGATCGAAATGGGGTTACCTCGTTAAACTTATCGAATGCGAGGTTCGTGCTTTGTATCATTTTACGTTTAATTAATTTAATTTGCATATATATGTTTTATATATGTATGAATTATGTATATAATTCTTTTTGTTATAGTACTTCTTTATGAATTATATATATATATACATATATATATATGTGCGTGTATTGTAATATCTTTTTCTGGTAAATTTTAAACAAAAATGAGAGAGAAAAAGTTTTAAGATCAACAATAGCTGATTTTTTTGTATTTATTTATAATATTTTTTCGAAAAATGAACATGAACTTCAATTTTTTACATAAATTTTTATGTTACACGAAAACATCAAGACGAATTCATTCATGTGTTATATAGTAAGCTTGAAGGTTAGAAATGAAAGAAATATTCCAGATTTATAAGTATGTCTTATTGATAAGCTTACAATACAAAGTGATTGATATTTTGTTATTAATCATTATCAGAATGTTTATTTCCTTTCTATTATTATTAGGACAATTTCAGTATTATTTCACAAATATATGTGGTATATATATGATATTTTAAGACAATGTATTATTAGTATAGTTACTAAGAAAAAATATATATAATATGTATTTGTTTTAAATATGAAAAAGATGAAAATAACAGAAAAATTGAAGCATCAAAATGAATATCCAAACAGCCTATAACTAAATGAAAATCAATTTGTTCTGTTTGCAAT
Organism: Apis dorsata; assembly: GCF_000469605.1. Classification (NCBI taxonomy): domain Eukaryota; kingdom Metazoa; phylum Arthropoda; class Insecta; order Hymenoptera; family Apidae; genus Apis; species Apis dorsata. The sequence goes on along the minus strand of NW_006263709.1, from coordinate 763,435 downwards.
ATTTTGTTATTAATCATTATCAGAATATTTATTTCTTTTTCTATTATTATTAGGACAATTTCAGTATTATTTCACAAATACATGTGGTATATATATGATATTTTAAGACAATGTATTATTAGTATAGTTATTAAGAAAAAATATATAATATGTATTTGTTTTAAATATGAAAAAGATGAAAATAACAGAAAAATTGAAGCATCAAAATGAATATCCAAACAGCTTATAACTAAATGAAAATCAATTTGTTCTGTTTACAAAACATTTATGAAATTTTTAAAAAATGTTTTAAAAAAAGAATATTTTTTTAAACGAGATTTTTACAAAATAAATAACATAAAAAATTCAGAATATTTTTTTTATCTCTGATCTTATATGAAGATTATATATTATATGTATATGTATGGTATAGAAGTGAATGAATTTGTCTTGACATACGTTTTCATATGGCAAAAATATGGTAAAAAAATATACAACATTTTATAAAAAATTGAAAATCATTTTTATTCTTTCGAAAATACTGTGAATATAAAAATTGATGTCGTGTTAATCATAGAAAACTATAAAACTTTTTTCTCTTTCATTTTTTTCTACCACTCTTTATGAGAAAAATATTATATAGCATAAATATTCTGCACATCTGTATTAGTCTAACTTATATGGAATTAAATGTGAAAATATAGGAAATATGTTGGAAAGATTAATAAAAAAATGCTTTAAAATTTTATAGTTATTAATGTTGTGTTTATAAACATAGTGTCAATATATAATTATCAAAAATAAATCTAAACTAAACAAAAAGTAACTTAAAAAAATAATAAATATAAAAAATAATTATATAATGATGATGCTCCATGTTGTTCAATTCATAGACTACAAAGTAAAAATGGTCGTAGAAATTACATTGAGCGTCGTCACTCTCTTCCTTTGAAGATTTTCTTTTCTTTTTTACTGTCCATCTGTTTGAAGTAGCAAATCTTAAGACTTTGTTAAAATCTCTTCTAAATACAATATCGAAATAAATTAAAGGAATTAAATATAATAATACTTTCGTTTATTTTCGATTTATTTTTACAGATACAAAAATAAATATTTTATTTGATAATATTTACTTAAAAATTGATAAATTTATAAATTTGAAATTATAACCTATATCCTTTAATTAAAAAAAAAAAAAATGAAGAAAGAGATAAGATCACAATGATGAGAAACAGAAAAATGGTCACGATAAAGATTCCGCAAAGGTTAAAATCTTATTTAAGATTTCATAGGTTTCAGAAATGGGATAGCGCCTCTATACAGAAATACTCGCCAGCCCATCTTGCCTCGTGACCTCATCTTTCTACCTCTCCTCGTTTCCCCACACTTCGTTCCAACATTCCCTGTACTATATTAATTGAGTTTATACGAGCGTGCGTTAATTAAGCGTTGGTCCGCCTATTTGGAGGAAAATTTGTAGCTACGAGTAAGATGATTAAGCGATAGATACGGTTGATAGATATCGGATCAAAAATATATCGCGACATTAGAATATGACATCGTAACATCGATTTTAGGTTAGGTCAGATTAAGTAAATATTACGAATGCACGTGGCTCAGCAAAAATGGATAAAAAAAAACGGTTTACACAGACCTTTCTTGCTTTCCTTTCCTCCATAACTTTCGTTTACGTTTACGCAAAATATATTTCCCTCGTATTTCATCTTTTTAGAACTCGTATATCACGTTGAATTTTCCGGGAATGAAATGTATCGCATTAATGTATTACCCACTTACCGTTTATTCATCGTTTAGATACGTGTTTATATTTGATTTAAATTTCACTTCGATGAATTAATGTCGCTTTTGCAAAATATTTCGTAATTACAAAGACGTAGTCGAACAGAAGGTGTTCGAGCGAAGTTACGAATTTTTGGAATATTTGATCTCGACGATTCGTTGATTTCACTCGGCGGGAGCCCGATCTGCGCATGCGCGAGCTCGAAACGAGATCGAAGAGTAACTAGGATCAGAGCCGGTTTTCAATTGGGCGAAAATTCACCGAGGAAAAGTAATCGCGAATCATTGGGCTGGTTCGGTGGATCCCAAACGAGTCGAACACATTGGTCTCAGTTTTCTCCTTTCTCGTGAACGCATGAAGTTCGATTTCAACCAACCATGATGAATCCGGCAAGAAATAGGACATTTTCTTTGCTCGATAGCTCGATTTCGGTCGGATGATGGGAAACGAAACACGAAGAGATAGAAATAGGGAGAAAGGAGGCGGGAAAATTGCCGGGAGAAGGTAACGACACGATCGTGAAAAGAAAAAGAGGGGAAAAAAAGGAGAAAAGAGACGGAGAAGCGTAGAAAAGATTGCAACGAATCTCGAGGCCGACAAACTAGGGTGAAACTTGCAACGAGTTTATTCCTTTTATCGTGGTGAAGGAAAAGTAAGACACGAAGACTTTTTCCTTCTTCTCTTCTCGAAATACATGGAGCACGATCACGATTCAAGGAACATGAACCTACCCAGAAACTCTCATCTGTCTAATTCCAGACGAAATTTCCAAGGTTATAACGTGGCCC
>NW_006263709.1:757875-760611 GCF_000469605.1 Apis dorsata | reverse complement strand
TCTCTCTCTCTCTCTCTCTCTCTCTCTCTCTCTCTCTCTCTCTCTCTCTCTCTCTCTCTGATTGTACAAAATTATAGCCCGGCTCCTCGGTTGAGAGCCATCTCCCGTCCATCGCAAGAACATAACCGGAACTTGAACTATCTCGGGAAACTTGCGCGAGAATCAACTGTACTAAGCGTGGCCCGAAAACAAGGGAACGTAACAATGTCCCTGTTTGTATGCTATGAGGTGTATTGTGGATCGAGCACTTTGGCGGAAAGTGGGTTTTCGAAAAAGCAAATGTAACTGCCGCTGATGCGCCGAGGGGGTCGCGAATGGAGGAGCTTTAGAGACGCGAAGGAAGCGGGAAGCCACTTGAAAAACGGCACAAGTAGCGAAAACACTTAAGAGAGAAGTACGGGAAGTGTTTCTGGCTAACAAAATAGGATGCGTGCGGAATAATGAAAATTATCGAATGGAATGTAATGCATGATAAAAGGGGATATTTTATTTTTATAATCATTTTTCTTTTTGGTAATTTAGAAAAATTTCGATTTTCTTTATCGTGAAAGTCTTAATTTTTAGGCATATAGATCATTTTTATTTTGATGAAATTTTCTGAAATTTTTTTGAATCTTGTCAAGAAAAAAGGAAGATATAGTCGTAAAAATCTTTGCACAGTTATCTTATCACAAAGAAAAGTTTAATTTGAAAGATCTAATTTTATTAGTGGAAATATCAGATCATAATAGGTTATACAGTAGTAGAATATTTAGTTTATTTCTGAAAGGATTTTTTACAGCTCTATGTAAGGCGTTAAAGCTTATTTTATAGTTTTTGCTCTTTCTTTATCTTTTATGAAGTTGTATTTATGAAATGAGAATAATACTGATATTTTAAAGGATTTTACATCCTCGAAGTAATAAAAAAATTACCCCATAAACATCCATCTATACAATTCATTATGATCTATGATGTTCTTAATGTTTTATATAAGGCAGAATTATTGGTTTTAATAATACGACTTATTAATCGAACTTTTATAATTTTAAAATTTTGCTTTATTTACCATAAATATGTATAACCTTCTGCATATTCATAAAGTTTAAAAAAAAATTTGTTACTTTATATTTCAATTTCACATTTTTCGATTCTTCGATAGCATAACAAAATAACAAATATGAACATCAAGTTTTCTTAAGAATTAAAATATAGTAATTTTTGATTTTCAATTTGCAAATGTGCAGTAAAAAAAATTCTTTTTTCTCCAAATCGTTATTTTTGAAATTAGAAAACGCAATCTTTTCAAATCGTTCTTGTCTAAATTTTAAAATTATATTTATACGTTATAAATTTCGTTTGTAATTTTATTTTAATTTTATTTTTTTTCCAATTATTCCAAAAATATTAATTTCCCTGATTCTCCTTTAAAAATAGAACCCGTTACTTTACATATTATTTATAATTGACCCAATTCCGCTAACTTTTGTTTCACGATACAAAAGCGTATAATCTTGTTTCAAATGTAATCAAATTCAATTAACCTTTTCTCGCTGTGTACCTCAAATGTTCTCGTATATACGAGTTGTTGCCTGTTATCTATATTTCGAGAAAAGTCTGGAACACGTAACTAACTTTACACGCGCATTAACAGCATACTTCTTCCGGCTCTCGGAATCTCGAAAAAATTTTTCCTAGGATAATTGATTGCTCGAAAGAATTTCAATTCGCAACAAAAGAATGGATAAAAAGAATACGTTGAAATATTATTTATTTATTGAACAGATTTCAAAAAGCAAGAAGAGGGATCGATTAGATTTTTCGACAAGTTTCTCGACATTCTCGATTACGTTTTTCAAGCATAGATGTACGAACATCCGCGTAAATGTAACAATTGAGCTCGAGTGTCCATCGATGTAGTTAAACCGAGACTGGAAAATACGAGCTGCCCTCTACCACAGCCGCGTACAGTCGAAATCCCCCCCCCCCCTCTCAGTTTCATCTGCGTTTGACGTATTTCCTGGATTTCTTCCTTCTCCAATCATCCGTTTAATGAATTTTCCAGTTCGGCCAGAAATTCATATCGCACATCTGCTACGAAATTTCGTCGCATTACATCACGCAATTCCACCTGTCACTGTGCTCCCGTTCTAGGGAAGATTTCATCCGTTTGAGACGTTCATCCTCTCGAGTAATTTTCACTTGAGGTTTTTTTTTATTAAATATATTTTAATTTTATTTAATATATATATATTATGGTATTACAAGAAATAGATGACGAATGATCGAATGGATATTCGTTGTTTTAAAAGAAATTATTCACAAAAGTATTGTAAAGAAAGTATAATTTCTTTTAAATAAAAAATTCTCGAGTCAAGTAATCTTCTATAATCTTTTTCTGTATTAACACCAGTTTTGAGCAATATCTTCCTTCTAATTTTATTTGTAAATAGAAAGAAAAATTAATTTCAATTAGATAGAAAAATCATGTGTACAATACTTGTTCCATCTTTCGAATTCGTGCTTATCTTTCTATAGAAAGAGAGAGAAAGAGAGAGGGAAGACTATTTCACACCGTTCAAATCCATCTCGATCGATCCATTATCTCGACTGGTTTCGTGCACGAGATATAAGAAAAGACGTGGATATCGATATTTTTTTAATTGCGCTTTCGAGAAACGAATCCGAACGACGCGTTTTCCCAATTTAATGCTATTGTGGAAAAAAGGAAAACGTTCCTTTTCCACGCGATTTCTA
>NW_006263709.1:755339-757568 GCF_000469605.1 Apis dorsata | reverse complement strand
TGTGTGTATATATATATATATATATATATATATATATAAAGTAAGCTTAAATCTTCCTTGTTCCCTTGTTCGAAACTCTTATTTGACGATATCGTATTGAGACTTTAATCTGCTGGAAGAAGAGGGGGAAGGGGAGGGGGAAGGGGTCTATATATAAACCTACTTTTAACCCTAGAAGAACCCGATTATTCGTTTCTTCGTCTCGATCTTGGACCCGGCAAAACTGGATAATCGAATCTCCGCTTCCGTCTTTGAGATTGCAAAGCCCTTCGGCCAGTACGAGTTTCATAACTCGAGGTGAAGCCTCGTTCGATTCTGTCGATCCATTTATCGATAATTAAGATGATGGATCGATTAAAGTGGAAATTGGAACGTGCTCGATAGTTAAGTTTGGATGAATTGATCTAGATCTATTTTCCATGGAAATTGATCTAGATCTACTTTCCATGGGATAATTTATTATTATTGTTATATCGTTTGAATTGTGAGAATTTTACTTGGAGATCGTTGTTAAGGTTTGATCAAAATTGAAAAGAATTGTCGTCAAACGTAAGTTAATTAATTTTTATTTTTATTAATTAATTTTGATTCGAAATTAAATTTAGAAATATTATCGATCGAATTCATCGATGTGGAGCAAAAATTTATTTGATTTATTTTATTAAACAATTTCATAATTTGAGTTTAGGATTAGGTTGAACAAATGTCAAGTAAGTTTTGATATATTATAAAAAAGTTATTGAAATCGTTGGGGAGGGTAATTTTCTTAAACTTCGTTTAGAAATTTTATTGGAATAGCTCTTTAGTCTGACCATGACTGTCTTATTCTATTTGATTGACTCGTTCTACTACTTGCTTCCTCATTGCTGTTCTATTCTACTCTTTTTAATCTACTTATTGTTATATTTGTCTAACAATGACTGTCTTGTCTCATTACTACGATTGTCTTGTTCCATTAGCCCGAATATGATTGACCTCTTCTATTTGTAAGAATAGAAGAAAGCTTTTTGTTTGCACAGTCGAATACGTTTAATCTTGCCACCATTTTCATCATCAATCGAGGAAACATAAATCGTAGGATATTAAGACAGGATAATTGATGGTCTTTATTAAATAGTCGACATAGTCGACTGAATCCTAATTCTTTGCGTAATTTAATCTTTATCTTCAAGAGAAAGATATTAAGATTCAAGAAATATTATTTAATTTCGTTCAAAAATTTCATGTACCGATCGATTAAAATAAAATTATAAAGAATTGAAAATATTCAAAATCGTTGATATTTTAGTATATCATCTCATTCGTGTATTTAAAAATCTACAATGTGTTAGAGACTTCATTGTCAGATAAAAGATTAAGATATCTTTAACAAACAACAAATGCATTGTCTATTAAAATTGTCTATTAAAATGAAATGAGAAATGACATGAGATTAATAAAATAATTGTTATTATTAGACGTGAAGAAAATCTGATCTCTATTGCGAGAATCATATCATATTTGATGAAATATCATTCTAAATTTTAAATGATTTTTTTCTTGTCTGAAACTTAAAATTTAATATTATATCTAATTTGAGAAAGAGCAATTGAATATGCATAGAATACATAAAATATGCATATTCTTCTCTTAATTACACAAAATTATTCAAATATAAAAAAATATAATATAAATAATATAAATAATATATAATATAAAATAATATAAAATAATAAATATAACATAAATAACATAAAAATATATAAAAAATATTCCATTATTTTATTCTATATAAATACATACATTAAATACATACATTACAGGTTATTTAATGATGAAAAACTCTTGATAAATTCTAATCGAATCTTTTATTCTAGACACGATTAGAATCAGAATACAAAGGAATCGAAAATATATAAGACGAGTCAATCTCGTTATAAAGGAAAGCGATTGATAACCGATTTGGAAAGTTACTCGAGGAGGTGCATCGAGTACAGTTACGGTTATTCGCGATAGAGAGTACATGATGACAAGCACTAACTGCATCTGTCACCAAGTTCTTTCGATTGCTCGAACGTGATCCGCGTGCAGCATCCCCTTTTGAATATGAAAAACCAATCGTATTGTCGGCTGATTCACAATCGATAGAAATCAACGAACCATCGATGAGGATACCGAAACCAGGATATCGTTAATCATGTCGGGGTAAACCGATTTCCAGTTTCGTACTCGTTCGATGTAACGATACGG
>NW_006263709.1:746744-755156 GCF_000469605.1 Apis dorsata | reverse complement strand
TTTTTTTTTGCGTATATATCGTTTTCTCGCGCGAGAAGAAGCAAAATATTTATAACGTTGGACGGAAAACATTCATGCGTTTTACCGATCGAGTTGATCGAAGAATCAAGATGGCGAGAGTCATATTTAAATGAACGGAACGTTGTGGTTGGTGTAAATATTTGGTGAAAAGTTGATATTGATAATTTTTTTTTAGTATACATTATAGTATAGTATAATGTAGTGTAGTATAATGTAATATAACGTCATCGGATTGAACAGAACTATGGTGAAGAGTTTTATTTATCAGTGATCGTTGCTTGATAAAAAATTATTAAATTAAATCTAATCAAAATATAATCAATATAAATCAATATAAATCTAATCAATATAAATTATGAAGCCAGAAGTTAAATAAATTTTTGTTTGACGTTGATTAATTTGTTAATTATAATTGTGTTTTACCGATTGAGTTGATCGAAGAATCAAGATGGCGAGAATCATATAGTAACATGATATAATGTCATGGGATTGAACAGAATTATGGTGAAGAGTTTTATGTATCGGTGATCATTACTCAATAAAAAATTATTGAATTAAATCTAATCAAAATGCAATATAAATTATGAAGCCAGAAATTAAATTTTTGTTTAATGTTGATTGTGTTAATTATAATTGTATTTTACCGATCGAGTTGGTCGAAGAATCAAGATGGCGAAAATCATATCTAAATGAATGGAACGTTGAAGTAATGTAAATATTTGGTGAAAAGTATCATCCCTCGATCTTGATAATTTTTTTTTTTAATATAACGTGGAATTGAACAGAATTATGGTGAAGAGTTTTACTTATCGGTGATCATTGCTCGATAAAAAGTTATTAAATTAAATCTAATAAAAATGCAATATAAATTATAAAGTTAGAAATTAAATAAATTTTTGTTTGACGTTGATTAATTTATGTTAATATTAAATCTCGTTTTACTTTAAATCAAAATTAAATAAAAAACTCGTTTAACCGGTTAGCCGATTTAATGCTTTGCATTATTCTTTTTAATCTGGCCACGTCGCTTCGTCACCATCACCTCTCACAATAAATCTGATTAAAACTAATCTGATCTAACTTAAATTGTTTCGAAAGAACAATCTTTTTTTTTTTTTTGTTTAATAACTTTTTAATGAATAATGATAAATGAAATCTTCACAACAGAATGAGACGATCTTGACAAAAAATTAAATCATCTTTTCGAATAATTGTCCATTGTATATATTTCAAAAATTCTTTTCCTTATCGTTATACTTTTTGAAAAATTCCACTCGTTAAAAACTACAAAATTTATTTATTTTTTTTTTCTTTAAATTCTTTTCTTCAAATCTTGTACAGTTTCATAAACATAATTTTTCTCACCAAAACAAAATAAAAAAAAAAAATTCGTTTTCATTATTAGCCTTAAGCGAACTACTATTTTCGAAATGTTTCAAAATTTTTCTGTATTTCAAAGTTCCCGAAATTTGAAAGAGGGGGAGAGAATTTAGCCAAAGAATTACATAATATTTTTGTAATACAAAATTTGTTAAATAACAAGATTTTTGTAAATGCAGACCACAAAAATTAACATTGAATAAACATTTCTAATTAAAAACACAAATTCTTATATTACTTATAAGATTTGATATAACGCAATTTTCTTTTTCAAATTATTAAAATCTCAGCATTTAGATAATAAAAACATTTTACAACTAAATACTGTCTTAAATTTTTTTCTTCCTTCCAATCATTTTACAAATGGAAACAAACTTCAATGTTTTGAATTCAATTGAATTCAATTATATTCGTCTGTGTTCAATTGTTAGATACTTGATTCCATTGGGATTTGTTATATATATATATATACATATGTGTACGTGTCATGTTTGTTCGATATACTTGGCATCGACACGAATCAACTTACTATTACTCCTGTTGACAAACGAGCGATCTTTTGTTTGCCTCCAACGTTATTTATCTACGTTGTAGAAGACAGCTTTACTTACGAGCGAATAGGATTAGCTGAATAAATGAGAGTGTGATCCGCGAAACTTGCGAACAGCTTTCTTTGCATTATCTGAACGTGTCCAAGTTATGTCTAAGACGATGAATACTGGAATATGTGGAACGCGTGACAAATAAGAATCATCGAATCAAGAATCGTCGAATTGGGAGAAAAAAAAAAAAAAAAAAATATTCTTTCTGGAAATTTTGAACTTGTATCGCTTCATTCAAATTCAATCGTTTTCGATTTCAATTTTTAAGAATTGCAAAATGATTAATATCGTATTTTTTCATAAAAGATTGTTACTTTTAAGACAGTAGTAGTTGTAAAATATTTTTATTATCTAAATGCTGAAATTTTAATAATTTGAAAAAGAAAATTATATCAATAATTGTATTAATCATAATTGTGTTTTACCGATCGAGTTGATCGAAGAATCAAGATGGCGAGAGTCATATCTAAATGTAATATTTAGTGAAAAGTATCGTTCTTATAAGTAATATAAGAATTTAATAAGAATTTAATAAGTAATATAAGAATTTGTATTTTCAATTAGAAATGTTTATCCAATGCTAATTTTTGTGGTCTGCATTTTCAAAAATCTTGTCAATTAACAATTTTCATCATGTAATATCATATATTCCTTAACTAAATTTAAAAAATATGATGTATTAATAAGATAAAAGAACAAATAAATAATATTTTTAACAAAATAATATATCATCATTATTTAGCTTTTTCTATTATTGTTTGTACATATAAAGATATTGTCATAATGGAAACTGGAACTTCTTTATTATTTCCTAACAGTAATTCACATATAAATTATTTCATTATATATTAATTAAATAATTAAATAACTTTATTCCAAATCCTTTTGAAACGATATTATTTACTTTTTTATTTCTACAAAGATAAAAATGTGGTGCAAACAGCAAAAAAAATTTCCAACATATACGATGATGGTGACACTATGAACGAAAAAATGTTATAAAAATGATTTAAAAAATTCTCTGATAGAGATTTTATTTTTTTTCTTCTTCGTGTTTTAGCAAATCTATTGAAATTGATAATGATTAAACTTGCAATCTAATTGAAAATAATATATGAAATAGAATGATAAAATTTCGATTAATAATTTGAAACAGCATAATTTCAATAATTAAAATTTCCAAAAAATTATAATTATTTCTCTTTTTCTTCTTCAATCGTGACTTCTTCAATCAATTCTACGAATAAATTTAGATTAGTTCAAGTGCAATTTATTTAGCAAAAGTGAATAATCGATTATCCGATTTCTTCTCCGATAATTTATTTTTCAACTTTGATAAGTGTAACGTCAAATATTTGCATCTCGAAACTTCCCAAGAAGTAATTAATTTCCTTTTGTAAGAGTGATCGAGTCGAAATCGATGTCTTAAGGATCGAAGAAATTAGTTTATTTTTCCAATGGGAAGAATGAAAAGAATCGGATAATCGTTTGAAATAATGTTAAGCGAATCAAGGCAATCATTTTGTTTTTTCGCGCCAACATTTTTTCGTACGGAAAATCGTATAAACACGGTTACATTAATCCACGTGCCATGCCTTGGATTAAATTAGAACGAGACGAAAAGCTTTATTTAATTAAGTCCACGAGGTTAATTAATTCGAACGTCGAAAAAAAAATTCAGATTAACTCTCTCTGATGGTGTTTACGTGACATCATTACCAAAAATCCCGTGCACCGATGAAAGTTTCATTGAGCTGATTAATAGAATGATCGTTTGTTTACAGAAAGGAATGTTTGTACCACAGTGTAGTGATATTTTTTTTCAGAATAATTTAATATAAGCCGACAAATGCGTGTAAATCTCATTGAGCTGATTAATAGAATGATCGTTTATCGAAAAGAATCTTGTTTTTATATCACAAGCTATTTTTTTTCAGAATATTAATAAATTAATAAATTACAAGTTATTATAATTTTATAATTATAGATACACAAATAAGATATGTAAATAATTTGTAAAATTTATTTATTTGTAGAAATTTTCATTTATACTTTTTTATTTTTTATTTAAGAAAATTATTATTAATAATAAATTAATAATATTAATTTGAAAGAATTTAGTTGATCTTTGATGGATTATAATTTATTTTTAAAAAAAAATGAAGAATAATATCTTATTTATTTATTATCTAATTTATTTATTTGTGAATTTATTATAAATTCATTTTCATTTACATTTTTTTATTTTTTATTTAAGAAAATTATTATTAATAACAAGTTAATAATATTAATTTGAAAGAATTTATTTGATTTTTGATGGATTATAATTTATGTTTAAAAAAAAATGAAGAATAATATCTTATTTATTTATTATCTAACTTATTTATTTGTGGAAATTCATTTTCATTTACACTTTTTTATTTTTTATTTAAGAAAATTATTATTAATAACAAGTTACTAATATTAATTTGAAAGAATTTATTTGATCTTTGATGGATTATAATTTATGTTTAAAAAAAAAATAAAGAATAATATCTTTAATTTTATAAATATTGAAACAATTTTAATATATTTCTTAACAAAATAATCTTCGTGTAATTATCAGATCAATAATAGTAACATTCCAATATATTATCAATTTTATTAATAGAAATACAAAGATGGAAGTAATTATTCAATAAGAACTATATAAACTTATTGGGAGACACGAATTATTCATCGTTTCTCTCGTATCAGAGATATGAATATGTAACTTCCTCTTTATGCACGAATGTGAAATGAATGAATGAATTTTTTTTTTTTTTTCTCTTGATTTTAGCATACAACGATAAATCTACGTTTTATACTGAAATTGAATTCCTGAAATAAATACTCTGAAATCTCATCTCAATTTTATGTTATTCTCAATAAATATTTTATGATATTTTATGTTCAAAGTATAAATTTTCATAAGTTGTATTGTACTTTTCGTACTCTTAGCAATAAAACACTTTAACATTTATAATTTTATTAAGAATGATTGATCAAAGTTCGTTTCAACAAATACAATATATCTCATTCACTGAAAGGATTAAAATTATTACGATCAAATATTTAATTATTTTTTCTTTGTATCTTCTTACTCATACTACATCTTTATAATTTTATCTTTACATTTTTTTCTATTTTTATGTAATCTTTTTTTTATTAAATTTATTATTATTTCTAGGATTTTATGTTTTTGAATCTGTAAGTCTAAAAAATAAAATATCTAAATTCGATATTAAAGCTGAGTTTTTACATTTACTGTTTTATAATAAAATAAACAAGTTATATTCAATCAAATCTTAAAAACTTAATTAACAAATATTAATTAATGATGTATTTAGTTACAAAATTCTGATAAATTTATGATATTGGTTATTTTACATTCAACAGACTAATAATAGAAGCTCACCTAATTCTCTTCATTAACCATGATTTTTCGTTTAATTAATATAAATTTATACGAGAATATTTATGCTAATATATCAATTTATAATAATGTATCAAACATTGTAAATGTCGAAATAATTTTGTACTTGTAATAATTAACGATGGGTCAAATAATTATAATCAAATGCTAATAAAATTTCGTTTATACAGATGAAATTCATACAAATGAAATTCCATTATATTTTAACCAGAAATTTATCAATAAGTTTTTTGACCACTTTTGTGTTGATCAATTCTGTAATAGATGATATATCAGATTAAAATTTCTCAAACTTGTATAGAATAGAATAAAATTTTCGAAAACTATCATTTTTATGTGCTTTTACTTATTTATAATTTTAAGAGAAATTTATAAAATATTATTTTAAAACATTTAATATATTTTTAAGCATCTTTGGAAGATTGATTTCAGAGAAATAAATATATATAAATCAAAATAAATATAAAAGTTAATCAAGTTAGTTATTAAATTATAAGTAAAAAATATTATAAGTAAAAGCTGTTGTTTCCAACATACTGCCATTTTTTCTCTATCTGGTTTCACTTAACACAAATTAAAATTTTATTTATAACTTAATAAGTCTCAAATTATTAATAACAATATATTAAAATTGTTTCAATATTTATAAAATTAAATATATTATTCTTTATCTTTTTTTAAAGATTATAATTTTAAAAATTATAATCTATCAAAGATCAAATGAATTCTTTCAAATTAATATTATTAACTTGTTATTAATAATAATTTTTGTACACCAACTTTTTGTATTTGACCTTCCAAAGATATTGACTTCCTTTATTTGACAATAATAAGACAGTGATAGATAGATAAAGAAAGATAAAGCTGAGATAATTCATTTTATTTAAACACAAATTATTCAATTATTTATTATATTCTAGAATCGACTAAAGATATCTATGAACATATTGATCTATGAACCATGTATAAATTTATTATAAATTGTATAAGTTATTATAAATTGAGACAGTGATATAAGAAAAATAAAGCTGAAACAATTCATTTCATTTAAACGCAAATTATTCAATTATTTATTATTATTATATTCTAGAATCGATTCTCTAAAGATATCTTGATGAACATATTAATCTATGAACCATATATAAATTTTCATTAATTATCTAACGAAATACACAGTGAAATTTGTTTTCTGTTGATCATTTTAATATTCAATATGATCACACTTTAACAAATCATTTGTTGCAAACTTTTTTTATATTTTAATATTTAACATGACTCGATTTATCATTAAATTGGAAATTATACGTATCAATAATTATCCTCTTTCAAAATTCTTAACATTAAAATTTTAATAATATTTTTTTAGAGACAAGCATTAAATTAATTTGACGAGACACGACTTCATCCATTTCAATCTATTAAATTAGGATCACTCGATCCTACTGTCTTTTTTTTTTTTTTTTTTTTTTTTTTTTTTTTTTTTTTTTTTATTTTCACCAAGTTATTTCCCCTATATATTATTACTCTCGCATTATTCGTGACAGGATGAGCTTATCTCTCCCACGTGGCCTCCTCGAATAAGCCGAGCTCCGCGCTATAAAATTCAATACTTTCGTCGCCGTGTTCGACAATGTTCGCCGGACGAACATTCGTTTCGTTGGGATTTTTCCTTTTTCGTATCTTTCGAAGGAAAGCCGTTGGGCGATAGTCACGTTTTTCACTGTGACTCGTTTCGAAATTGTAATTATATTATTCGATTGAATAGAAGCCCGGGGAAGGGGGAGGAGGGAGAAATATAAATCGAAGAAAAGTTGAAGTTGAAATTGCAACGCTTGCAATTGGTGAAGGGAGCGTGGCGGGAAATAAGAATAATAATTCGAGATTGCCGGATATCGTTTTACTTTTCACGGCAATTTATTGCAATTTTATGCAATCTAATGAGGGGGAGGGAAGGTGGCAAGGGAAGCAGAAATAAAATGAGGAGGTATACAAAAGGATTTCTTTGATTAGAAAATTCACCTTATTATGGCACCGTCCGCATTAACGTGGAATTGTTTGTAAACGATAAGCAATTACGATGCTCACGAGAGGAAATGTAATAACGCCAGTGGTTCTCAAATGTGTTCGAGTGCCTGTTGGAAATAAAATGGAAATAAAATGATGGACAGAAATATGTATTAGATTATTACAATATAATTATTACAATATATATTACAATATAATTATATTATAATTATATTATAATATTACAATTGTTAAGAGAATATTTAGATTGTTTATGCCAATTTTTTTTTTTTAGTGAAATTATTCTGAAAATGATTTAAGTGATTCCAATGATTGTTACTTCATCATTTTTTTTTTAAATATAATTTTGCAACAGTACAAAATAAATTTTAAGTAAAATGATTTAAAATAATTTCTACGTTTTGTTGTATCGTCATCTTTTCTTCAAGATAATTTATTTTATTATAATAATTATATATATTATAAATATTGTATTATATTTATATTATAATATAAATATTTTATTATAATAATTATTTTTATATTTAATGCTGTTTATAATAACTAAGTTGTTCGTTAAAATACCACGAAATTACGTTGAAATATCAAATATCAGATAAGTTTGCTTTATCATCCATAGTCCACGATATTGAAAGAAAGATCTGATTCTGCTGGATGTGATGAATTATATACGAATCCTTTAAAAGGATTGGATATAGTGTTTTAAAATGATGGCACGAATCTTGCATAAATATCGAAGAATTGGATTATTCAGATGTGATATTGAAACATATGTGAAAACATTTTTAAATTGGTTCTTCATCTTCAAAAAAATAACTATAAAAATTATTTTGGCAATTCTAACGTTTATAATTGTTCCTCAAAAAAAAAAAAAAAAAATAACGAATATATTACTGTATAACATTTTAATTAATTTTTAATGTTCCATCA
>NW_006263709.1:737225-746432 GCF_000469605.1 Apis dorsata | reverse complement strand
AAAAAAAAAAAAAGAGAAAAACTTGAAACTTTGAAAGTAATTTCATGAAAAAGATTTTCCGTTGAAAAGAAATTTCTTCATGCATATATCATACTCATTATGCTCCTTGCATATGCAAACTTGCATTAAAATCAAAATTTTAAGGTTAGATGGGTGTTTCTCTGGCTGTATGTTTCGAGCATTAGAAAAATCCTTTAAATTTTTCGAGATTGACAATGGATCAAAACAACTCGAAATAAAGATTGTTATTTACAATTTTTTATTTTTTTTGATGAAAGATCTGATGATAGAATTTCATTATAAATAAAATTACAACATATTCCATTTTGAAAATTAATCTCAAATAGGTTAATGTATCGTTTCGAGGGAAAATATCGTTCCTCGTTGTTTGCTGCTTCGCAAGTTGTTTGCTATGAGCGATATAGCGTGGCATTAGACGTCATAAAGATACGAGAATAAGAGATATATGCAGGATATTTCAATTTTTAACAACTGAGTTTAATTATTATGCGAGTGGAAAAAATTTTCTACGAGCATAAATCGTTTAACGTTTTATTATAAGAATTGTATTAAAAAGAATTGTAATTATGCGATATTTACAATCTACCATCAAATATGAGATTGACAATTAAGAATGGAATTTATTAGTTTACAAAGTTCGTTTTTATTTTGTTTCATTTAACTCTTTTTATTTAACTTTTTTAATTAACTGAATTTAATATTTTATTGATAATCAATCTGTTATATTCAATCTTTTTCAAAGATAGGATATCTCGTATAAAAAGATTAAATATAAATATTATTGCTTTATTCTTGCGTTTTATTGCATTAATTACGAATTTGTTATTAATTCTTTTCTATTCTCCTTATATTTTTTTTCATAAAACATTAAAGAATATGTCATGTTTATATAAAATTTTTACTTATTTAAATAATATTAATAAAAATTAACATTTAAAAATTGGATCATTTCATATACATATTTTAACGAAAGAAATGATGAAAATTCTTGAAAATTCTTATTTCTTGCTTAAATTCCCTAGGGACAAAGGATTAATGCAATTTGTTAAAAAAAAATTGTATACCTTTGCTTATCCCAATAAATTTCTAAATCATAAATTATTTCAACTATTTCGTTAAGATAAAACTGTTGATAAATAATAATTGTGCGAATCACTGAATGATCCACTAAATGAATAATTATCAGAAAAAGAATGTATAATGTATACGCGTTAAAAATAACATTATAAAATAAAAATAAAAAGCGTAGCATAGCCATATCGGTTTATAAAATAAAATTTATAAGAATGCATCATAATTAAATTTAACTATGAATCATTCCCTTTTTTTACCACAATCTTGCATAAATGTTGCTTTCTATTTTTCCACTTGAGGCGGTAAACACTTTGTTTTCTGACAAACGTGACCTTCTCTGTAAATATCGTCGCAGACGTATGCATTATGTATATTCGTCTAGCACATATTCGTGCACTTGATTATCGATCATCCATTCTTCGCGTGTGTCTGCACAATACATTACCACCGCTCTGTCAACATTTACGTAGCACAGGACGTTCGAATTTAGCACGCGAACGACTACCGAATGCCATCGCTTTCAAATACTTTAACTTTCAACTGTCCGTTAATCGATTGATCTTGAATTGACACGAAGAAAGAAAAAAAAAAAAAAAAAGCATGTATTTTAAGAGATATTATTTTAGTAGATACTATTTTGGTAAAAGTAAATAAAGTGCTCTTGTTGCCAAAACTTGTTTCAATTTTAGATCTTATATCAATGATGATATGTAATGATGTAAGCTAGCAACATTTTTCAATTGTCCATAGC
The DNA here is from genome assembly GCF_000469605.1 of Apis dorsata. Taxonomy (NCBI): domain Eukaryota; kingdom Metazoa; phylum Arthropoda; class Insecta; order Hymenoptera; family Apidae; genus Apis; species Apis dorsata. Next base: position 744,586 of record NW_006263709.1, on the reverse strand, counting down.
AAGTAATTAAGTAAACAAATTTTTAAAAATCTCCTCACTTTGAAAAAGTAAATGGAAAGATATTCAATGTGATATTTGGATATAATTATATTTAATTTAATTATTTTTTTTTTAATTGTAATTTTTTAATCTTTGCACTATTTTTTATGTTACGTCTTTATTGACTAGAATAAACGAAGTGGCAATTACTAGGTCACTGTTATTTATGGAGCAGCTATTCTTCTAGCAAGAAAATTTAATTTTCTAAGTCACTGCCTCTTGCACGATAAATTAGCTTATATATTTAAAAAATTGCGAAATTTAATCTTTATAAATCGTTCTTATTTCAATTTTCAGTCAATTTTTTGTTGTTAAATTTATGATGAGATATTTTTATATTAGTACGTGTATACTTTATCCTCAGTCTTTATTTTATAATTCAATATAATTCAATATCATATTTTATATATATATATATATATATATATATATTCATTTTTTGGTTTGTAATAAAAAATTCAATGCTGTTGAATTTATACAAAATTGGATATAAATATCTAATGCATAGATATTTATAACAATTGTAAAAAAAAAAAAAATTACTAAGAAATATAAATAATATTAATTAATCAGAATATTATAAGAAATAGTGGCTTATTTATACAAGGATGTTTCATTTAAGTAGTAAATTATAATATGTCTTATATATGTCCAATATATTAAAAAAAATTATTTTCTATTATGTTGTTTTCATAAACAAATATTTATGAAAAGAAATACTAAATATGATATGAAGTTTTTCAACTAAATTTTGCTTGAAATTGTACATGTATTTACAATATGGAAAGGATTATCTCAAATTTCTTATGCGAATTAAGCTATATTTAGTTGAAAATTGTATTTAAATAATTCGTTTTATGTTTTTTTTTTTTATGTTATAAAGAGCAAAAATTACTTATGATGTCTTTCCCCACAAAAGGACACGTTTGCAAACTGCGTTTTAACTTTGTTTAAATAAAGGTGGGACATAATTATATTATATTAATGTATAAATATAAAAAATTCTTTTTGAATTTTCATCTTTCTGATTATCCTTTGATCATTTATTTATTTTAATTATAATAATAATAATAATAATTAAGCATTAAAATAGAAGCATTAAAATATAAAATAACAGGTAACAAGTATTTTTATTTCAGTCAAATAAAAAATGCACGAGATCATTGATATAATTGCGTAAGAATAAAAAAAAATTTTTTCTTTCAGTTTTTGTTTTCGAGAAAATTGAATTTGAAAATTTGTTAAATGCGGGAAAATTCAATTAATGTCTGAATTTATTTAAATTATTTTAAATACGAGTGAATTATTTAATGAAAATATGAAAATAAATGAAATAGTATATAGAACAAAAAATTAAATAATTTTTATATTTGTTTTTAATAAAGTGAAATTAAATAAATATAATCGAAAATACTTTAACCGATAATAAATTTTCGAAAATTTGATTTTCTTGAAAACTATTTTTTTGAAATAAAAATATTTGTTTGTATTCAAAAATTTTGAAATTTTATTTTCTTAAAAAATATTTTTTTTATTTTGGATTTATTTTTTATTTTCATCTGCTATTCCATCCGTTGTATCAGCTCAGTTCCTGTTCACCTTCTATATGCAATGTAATAAAATAATCAGTCATAGGTACCTACCTATTCTACAAGGCGTCTCAGTCACAAATGACCTAGTTCTCGTTGTTCACGATCCACTGTCCAAGAGTTAAAATATGAATTGGGGATTAAATATAAAAGAGACTATAAGTGTCTCAATGTTGTCTTCTTTCTTTTATAACATTTCTTTCTTTATTAATTGAAAAAATCTTAACTAAAAATATCAAAAGAATAGTATATAGAAAAAAAAATATGCTTTAATATATTCTGACAATTAATAAAATATTATTAAATCGAATAATTATTCTTTTAATGATGTTAATTCTATTTACAATTCAAAACCTCGTAGCAAGTCAAAAACAATTCATTTTTCACCAATTTCACATGTTGTTACATGTGATATATCATAATATGAATAATGTTATTTTTGTAGAAAATGTCATCTTATTTTTTTCTATCATAAAACTGCAATGAATTAATAAATCGTGCAATCGTTTCATCATCAATGTAAAATAATTATTTTTCTGATATTTTGTCAAGTTGGAGACATTTCAAATTGAGATAAGAAACATATATAACAAATAACATATATATCAAAACGTATATATTAACATTAATCATAACATATATCAACATTAAATCATGTTAATAATTTTACAAGAAATTTAAAAAAATTCTTTTCGATCGATAATCCCTACTATTTGTCAAAAATATCATTGAAATGAAGAACAAGCACTAACTAAGCACGTTCACCAAGTTATAATCCGATCTTATAATGAAAATTTCAAATAACTTTCAAAGCGTTTCTCACAAATTATTTTCACAAACGTAACGAGTCCTTTGCCTACCGCAAATACATATTGCAAAACATGGCGGTCGATTCATTGATCGATGAATTCCTACTGGATGCACCGTTGAATTTCTGCATTATAAACATACAACTATCGAGTTTGCGTTGTCTATAGCGATTAAGAGAGTTCCTCGACGGTGATGGAAACTAAAAGTTGGCTGGTAGTTATGAGAGAATCGTAACGAATTATTCTACAGAGAGATGGGGATGACTCAATGGCACTCGATAAAAACTTTCGAATGTAACGCGGTCGAAATATCCTTGAGCTATTCGGATGATGATGAACCATAAAGATAAGGATAGCCGGTTAAAGAACGGTAATTAATGGTTAACGATGTTATTCAACAGTATGCTCTCGTATGCTATGATGCAGATATAATTTCATACTTTATTTAATAATAAAGTGTTGTTGAAACAAAAAAAAAAAAAAAAAAAAAAAGAAAATGGCAAACTATTCGTTTAGATTGTATTTATATACACGTAAGTATTTATTTTATTCATATTAAACGGTTCGTACCGTGTTATAAACTTTCTTTTGTTTCTACACGAAATAATCCGGATAATCACGATTTAAGTAATAATGGCTTCGTTATGTTAAAGATGGTATTGAATCGAGAGCAAAATTAATATTCGAATCTCGATTGTTATGAAAACACGATACAATCGTGTATAATCTAATAATTATGAAAACACGATACAATCGTGTAGTATAATCTAATAATTTTGTTTTTGATTAAACAAGATTGTTTGTCGCGAAATATATTGTGTAAATATTAAACGAATTACGAAAAAATTTGTACAAAAACTTTTGAATCAAAATCTAACAATTTTCTCCATTATTCATTTAATCTCTTAATTTTACACAAAATGGAAAAAAGAAAAAGAGAAAAGTATCGTTGTAATTATATCTAATATTATTATAAATATTAAACTGTTTATATAATTACATATCGTTCTATGGCAATAAAATAACATACTTTGACGTACAAGATATTACATGTATACCGTGGTGCAATTGGTATAGGACATGATTTTACGAAAACGAAAAAAAAAAAAAAAAATAAATAAATCGAAAATATAAAATAAAATTTTTTCGTTTGAGAATTCGTTTTCGAGTAAATCAAGTTTTTTCTTTTTCCCGATTGGATACGAACGAAACTATCGATAGAAGAATATTCTACGTATGAAAACAAACAAAAAAAAAAAATATAGAATAACATTTTATCGTTCAAATTCTCGTTTTTGAATATTGAACATATATAATCTAAGAGTAGGAAAAAATTTTCAAATTCAACTTTTTTGAAAACTAATTTTTATATGAAAAAAAAAAAATGTATTTCATATTTCTTGTTTATTTTCACGTATAGAATTATCGATAATTCATCTATCTAATCGAAAAATAACCAATTTCGTTTATTGACAATTTTTTAAACTTGATTTATTTAAAAACGAAAAAATGTCATTCTATATTTTTAATTTACTTTTCAAAATCACACACATATTATTCATGGAACGGAAATCATTAATGAAATATAATCTATAAATTCTAAAATAATAAAGATGAATGTATAGGTTAGATTAGAAGAAACAAAGGAGCGGAAAAGTGTATAATAAAAAATGATTATCCTAAGATGAAATTTTCCTCGTTTCTTACAATCAGACGAATAATTCAATCGAATCGTTTCTTTAATCAAAATTCCGATAATAAAATTTTCCGTTAATCGATATTCCAATGATTAATCATCGTTCTATTAAGAGGTTTCAATAATCTACCATAATAAAAATTATTTGAAACAGCGATCGAATTCTGCCGAAATTTTCACGCTCCTTCTTCTGCAATATTTGTCTTTTATCGAACAGATAAAAATAATAAAATCAATTTTTAACCTTTCCATTCTACGCGCTTTCCCTGCTACGCTTCGTTGCGATTGTTTCAACGCGTAGTTATATCGAGAAAAATCTAAAAAAAAAAAAAAAAAAAAAAAAATAGGAAACGATGAACACGAAGTTTCCATTAAAGAATGCTTCCCAGCAACACGATTCGCGTGGCGTTAATACGACTAAATCTGTACATCTGTTCGCATCTCAACCGTTCGAGTCGAGGAAATCACGGACTACACGTAACATTGCGGTTTTTTCGAATGATCGTTGCTGGAAAACGGAGAAAATAATAATAAAAAAAAAAAAGAGGAATGGAAAGAAATTACCGCCGAAACACAAAGGTAGAAAAAAACGAACAGGCGGAGAAGAGAGTAACGAAGAAAAGATTCAGTGCGTTCGCCAGAAGATGGCAGGATATCTGCGCTCTTATTCTACACTCATTTTCTCTCTTCCCATTATTATTGGCTAAAGCAGCGACAAAGGTCGACGACGAGCATATATAGAGAAAAACAAAATGAAATGGAATAACGATTTTGACGTAGCCTGCCAATCGAAAGAATTGGTTATTTATTTATAACAATTTTTTTTGACATTTTAATTAAAGGAACAATGTTGTGAAATTATTTTATTCCACTCTGTCTCTATATATGGCTTGATCATCGATCTTTGTCATTGTGTTTAATTTATTAATAGTAAGAACGCGTGTGATGGCAAGAAGGATGGAAATAGAGTGAGATAGTGTGACAGTTTTGTCTAGCCATCTTCCGACGAATGCACGAGTATCGTTGCCGAGCACTGACAAATTGAACGACACGGTGAAGGGATTAGACTTCCTGCTCAACGTAATCTCCTCCACAGAGATTCATCTAGGAGTAAAATTTTTACATCATCCATGGGTACAGGTTAAATTCTTTTTTTTATCACTGCGATCACTCTCTCGATAATACGAGAACGAAACTATTTATCAATCGTCGAATCAACTCTTTTTGTAATATAAAAAGAACCCTCGTTCAAATTCTCATTCTTATTCTCTCTTCGGGTTAACACTGCATAGGATATCAAAAGGTTCGTTATAATACTTTCAAAGCAGCGATTGTCAAGTGAAATAAAATATTATGCTTCGAGGTTCCTTTATCATTAAAAAGATTCTTATATTCTTCAACTAATTTTTTTTTCTTTTATTCCTACTTGAAATAATTTTAATTGATAAAAGATACCCGTACTCGTCCTCGTAAAAGTTAAAGTGGCGGAGTAAATTCTGGAATTATATCTCCGTGTCTATTACGTTCACCATATGCCAATGCGAGTTCGAGTCGTCGTTCTTTCCAATCTCGTTCCATTTCCTGCGTGCTTCTTTTCATTTCGTATACACCTATTGGATTCGACCAATATAATGGGAATACGTGCCGTGTGAACTGTAACGTAACTAATCTGATTCCTGCCGACTTGGTTATAAAGCGTGCTAATTAAGCTGGCCGGAGATGGAAGGAGAAACTTTTCGTGAAAACCTGTTTTCAACAAGGTTGAGCCGTGTTAACGGTAAACGCTTAAACGTTTTCGATGTTTCGCTTGAATGTCACAATTCAGCTTCCCCCCTTGTGTGGAGACAATGCGAGCGAGAGGAGTAGTGGTCGCATTTTTAACGGAGACAACTACAGCTCCCTCTCCTACTCCTCCATCTCTTCCCCCACCCTTCCTCCGTTTCTTGCATCGCACTCGAAAAGTAGAACGCCCTAACTCCCGAGAGCAGGCTGATCCAGTTTCTCACGACTCGTCCATAATGTCGATCAACCGAACCGATACGACAGGCGTGCGTCAACATCTAAGAGATTAGCAAAGATTGGCCGGCATACTTGGTTCGTTCGAAAAGACTTATACGTGATTACACGTGACTGAGTTACCAAAAGAGGGATTTGTATTAATAATGTTGTTAATATATATATATATATATAAATATTATTAACGTTGTTAATTGCTCGTATTAATAGGATAATTACGTATTACTTGATTTAAAAGTATTTTGAATCCGTACATTTTTAATTTCTTAACGGTTATGCAGGATCGTGTGACAAGAGTTAGGTATATTTAAGGGAACAATGGAATGTCTCGCAAAGAATTGAAGTTACGAGAGAGAAATACGATCTTATGAAAATGAAATTTTGTAGAAGGAGATATACATGGATGTGTAAAGGTCATCTGAAGGTGACATATGTTTTTTTTTCATACATTTAAAACCAAAATATCGTGACAAAATTGAAATGTTTCTAAATATAAAAAGGAATATCTCTTGGCAGAAAGTATTCGATCATTCTTATGATGCAATAATTATTTCAAAATTCAAAACTTTTCTTGAGAAGTTAAAAGGATTAATTTACTGGATAACGGGTAAAAAAAAATTCAATTAGTCGGAAGAAAAATTGTAAAGATCGTCTTTTGCGACTTGTTCATCAGAGTCTATGATAAAAACTTAAACTTAATACATTTTCTAGATTTATATCAAATTATAGGCATCGAAACATGTAAGAATCTAAATAATATTTTAAAAGAATGCTCAAATAACAGAAAATGAACTAAATTTACGCGAACATTTAAACAAACTAAATGAAGTACTATTCGTTCGAATATTCCACCTGTAACCAATAATTATCGAATCGCTTATCGGATCTCACAGTTACATGAAAATAAGTATCGACCTTACCTTACCCGGTCAATGTTAACTGTCCAAGTAAATTATATACTCGAAATGTATATATACACATATATATACATACATATCTCATTAGCATGCGTTCAAATGGAAGCGAGATTGCACGCTTCCACGACGTTGAAGGTGAGGCGGCTGCGTTTTCGAGGCGGAATGCACGCGAGCCGAAACTTGCACCCAGCTCACCACTTTCAATGTTTCTTCGTGTCCCGGAGCAGTTTGAGGCACCCGCTAGGTGAAAGCGAACGACCTTCCATCATCGATCAAGCGATGAACCGAAGAGGGA